>NC_090271.1:159119208-159366708 GCF_040414725.1 Anabrus simplex
GCCAGAAGCAGCTGAAATCAAATTAATGTGGTCCACAGCTGAAATGAAAGCAGTAGTCAGTGTTCACAACTTAATCATTACCAAAAATAAGTCAATGAACACATTGGCCTGAGCCAGCTCTGAAAATCAGCCATAGCAGACTACTCATTAGACTTCAGACACACTGTATTGTTTATAACGAAACCAATGCTGAACCTCCAATAATCAGTTTAATTGAAGAAAATAGAACTACCAAAATCCCAAAAACTTCAACAGACATGGTAGATTAGATCTATCTCACATCTGGAAATTCTTCCTCCTCCTCCTTCACATCTTTTCCTAATTAATTGGGGTCAGCATTATATGTGGATTAAGCCTAGTTTCATAGGTTAATGTCAGGAAGGGCGTCCAGCTATGTTGATGAACATGTTCACTATTGTGGGTTTTTGTGGTAGACAGTAGTGTGATAGATATATAGACTTCAGTACAAATAGTTTGGTTTGTAAGATTCCTATAAAACAGTCTTAGTGTGATGTGTGTGTGTGTTTAGATATATAATAATAATCATCATCAGTTTTCCACTCCAGTTGCCTGGGTGTGGTTTACGAGCACTCTCCACTTCTGTCTGTCCATGTACCACTCTTCTCTCAAGACGACATCCCAGCTGATTCCTCTTGTTCCTATGTCCTCTTTCACTTGGTCCAGCCACTTCTTCCTAGGTCTTCCTACCGGTCGTTTTCCGGCCACGGCTGTGTGTAGCCATTGTTTTGCTGTCCTTCCATCGTCCATTCGTTTGACATGGCCAAACCATTTCAAACGGGCCCTTGTCACTTTTTCATTCAGGGATGGGTAAACACCAGCTTGCTCCCTTATTCTTTCATTCCTTACCCTGTCCCTTTTTGTCTTCTGTACCATAGTTCGTAGGAACTTCATTTCTGCGGCTTGTAGTTTGCTGTCCACTTGTTGGGTTGTTGTGCAGGTTTCTAGGCCATATGTTATTATGGGGGTGAAGTATGATTGGAATAGAATCTGCTTTGATCTTAAGGGAACTTGTTCGTTCCAGAGGAGGTTCCGAACTTGATGGTAAAACTGAGCTGATTTTTGAATGCGGTTGTTAATCTCATGCTGTATTCTGTTATCACTTGAAATGATGCACCCAAGATATTTATATTGGTCTACTGTTTCCAGTTGTGTACCTTCCAGCATTATTTTTCCTTTCTTCTTCTGCCTGTTGACAGACATAGTAACAGTTTTTGATTTATTTATTGTTAATCCGTGTGCTTTCAAATGTTCATTCCAGGTGTTCAGCCTCTCTTGGACTTCCTTCTCTGTATTTCCCCAAATTACTACATCATCTGCAAATGCAAATGCATTGATGTCCATATTGTTCTTCTGCTTAATTTCTTTCATGACTTCATCCATGACAGTGATAAAAAGTAATGGTGAAAGGGTACTGCCTTGTTGCACTCCTTTAGTGGTTTGGAACCAATCAGAATTACCGTTTCCTATCTGTACGCAACTGCAGCAGTCTTCGTAAAGCATTTTAACTTTCTGGATAAGCCCTTTGGGTACATTCTTCTTTCTTAAACATTCCCATATAGTCTTCCTTGGAACACTATCAAATGCTTTTTCGAGATCCAAAAACACTAGTGTTTAAGTCTTTGCCCTTCTCCCAATGCTTTTCTAACAGTATTCTAAGTGCAAATATGAGATTGGTAGTTGATCGGTGTTCTCTGAATCCATATTGTTCTTCCTGTAGTTGTGGTTCTATTATTTTCCTTAGCCTTTTTTCAAGTATTTTCTCAAATATTTTCAAACCATGAGACAATAAAGTGATCCCTCTATAATTACTACATTTCTTCCGGCTTCCTTTTTTGAAGAGAGGTATTATTATTCCCTCTTTCCAATCATCTGGGACTTTCCTATCCTTCCATATTGCATTAATTACTCTATGAAGCCACTGTATTCCTACTGCACCAGTAGCTTTGATCATATCTGCACTGACTTCATCAAATCCTGTAGATCTTTCTTTGGGCATATTATTAAGGGCCGTCTCTACTTCCTTCCATGTTGGCGGACTCTCTTGGTCAGGCTCATCATTGCAGCTTAAACTGACCTGCGTGGTTACATCATTGGAGTCTTTCCCAGTACTGTTGTATAAATTATCAAAATAGGATTTCATGATCTTCCTTATTTCTGTCTCCTCCCTAACTATGTTACCATCTGGTTCCTCTATTGCTGTTATGTATTCATTGTCTCTTCTTATATTTCGTATTGTTCAGTAAAGTAGTTCAGAATTAGCTTTGCTGTCTTGCTCTAGTTTATCTGTGAAATCAGTCCAAGCTTTCTGTTTTTCTTCGGCCACAATTTTCTTTACTTGTAACTTCTGATCTCTGTATTTCTGCTGCAGTTCGTTTACTCTAGATTCGTTCCTTTGACTTGCGTTTTGCATTTCTTTGTCTCTGGCTTTCCTGGTTTCATTTTTCACTTTCACAGCAATCTTCACCCGATCATTCCACCAAGGAGTTTCTTTTGCCTTCATTTTGCTATTAGTTTTACCACAAACTTCTACTGCAGCTCCGACAATGCTTTCTTTGAATCTAGTCCACTTGATGTTGCTTTCTTGTAATGCATCTGATGGTAATTTATTGGTCACTTTTTTTGTGTATTCAACTTGTTTCTCTGTCTTCTTTAGCTCCCATGTCTTAATTTTTGGTTTCCTGTATTTCTGAGGTCTATAAATTTCAATGTGCTTTATTGTTGCGAGGAGAAGTCTGTGGTCACTGTCCAGGCTTTCACTTGGTATAACTCTGACATCACATAGGGTCTTTCCTGCTTCATTGTCAGATATAAAATAATCTATCAGAGTTTTAGTATCTCCATTCCAACTGTATCTTGTTAGTTTATGACTTAGCTGCTTCTGAAACCAACTGTTGTTTATTCTCAAGCCATTCCTTACACATAGATCTAGAAGACTTTCTCCTTCTGGGTTCCTGTCTCCATAACCATGTGGACCTAGTACATTTTCATATCCACGCCTGTCTGATCCAACTTGAGCATTTAGATCTCCCATTATTATGATATTTTCCTCTCTTTCTATAGCTTCTTCTAAATCAGTTTGGAATTGTTCTTTTTCCTCTTCGTTACACCCAGTCTGTGGGGCATACACCTGGACTACTGTCAGCACACTCTTGTTAAGAGAGATGTTCAACTTAATAATTCTTTCATTAACATATATTACTTCACTGATGACATCAATGTCCTCTCTTAATATAAAACCTACACCATTTTTGGCTTCTGTTTTATTTCCATTCCAATGTAGTTTGTATCCTTTTCTTAGCTTTTTTGTTCCTCTTCCCTTCCACTTTGCCTCACTCAGGCCAAGAATACAGAGGTTCCTCCTTTCCATCATATCTATCAGCTCCTCGCTTCTGCCAGTCAGGGTCAGGATATTTACATCTGGATATATATATATATATATATATAAAATAACTTGTCCAGATTGACTGACTGATTCATCATCGCCGAGCCAAAACTACTGGACATAAAGAAATGAAACTTTGGGGATATATTCATATTAAGATGTAGGTGCTCACTAAGAGAGGATTTTTGGATATTCCGTCGCTAAGGGGGTGAAAAGGGGGGTAAAATTTTAAAATGAGCTCAAAACTTTAAAAGTTTACAGATGTAAAAATTGGTAGCCTACTTAAGAATCTTCTTTAAAAATAAGGAAACACGTTTTTTTTTTTTTTTTGTTTTCGGAAAATACCAATAAGAGGGGTGAAAAAGGGGGTTGAATGCTTTTAATCAGGATACTGGTACTTATATCTCAGAAACTGAAGATATTACAGACCTGAAAATTGGTACTTTTGATCACTTTCAAAAATAAAGAAACACCTTTTTTTTGTTTTGTTTTTGGAAAATCCAATTAATGGGTGGGTGAAAAGGTGGTGAATTTTTAAAATGAGTGTATATATATCTCAAAACTTTGAAAGTTTACAGATGTAAAAATTGGTATTTAGAATCTTCATTAAAAATAAAGAAACACATACTTTTTTGTTTTTGGAAAATCCCAATAGGAGGGATGAAAAAGGGGTTAAATGCTTTTAATGAGGATACTTATATCTCAGAAACTGAAGATATTACAGACCTTAAAATTAGTGTTTGGGATCTCCTTTAAAAATAAAGAAACATGTATTTTTGTTTTTGGAAAATCCAATTAATGGGGGGGGGGGGGTGAATTTTTAAAATGAGTGTGTCTATATCTCAAAACTACCCCCTGTGGGTGGGGGAGGCAGACGAAGAATACACCCACGGTATCCACTGCCTGTTGTAAGAGGCGACTAAAAGGGGCGACCAAGGTGCAATCGAATTAGAACCATGAAACTACTTGTAATTAGTACCATCACGCAGGGAACACCATGAGTTGCCTTTACTTGCAACTTGCGTAGTACTATGTTAGGTACGCAATAGGTTTGTGATTTGTAGCAACAGTGTGTGAATCAGGATGGGGATCCTACAGTACCTGCGATTCGTACCCCTATATGAGCTACACCATGGTTCTGCCTTACCTATGCTCCGTTCCCACTATGTGAGTATTTCCACGGGATAGTACGAGTCCCTGTGGTTAGTCCACTTATGTGAGGAGCGCCTTAGGTTTGTGTTGCCATTATAGGTTTGAGTTACCTGTAAGTGGTGCCGCAGTGTGCGAGACACTATAGATCTGTGTTACATATGCGCATTACACTACCTGTGGACAGTACCATACTGTGTGGAATACCGCAAGTCTCCGCTACTTTTGATTAGTACTGCAATATTACGCAGCATGGTTCTACTTTCCTAGCGATAAATACCATTATAAGGTGCTGATGACTTGGATTTTTGACCTTGTTCGACTATATGCATAATCGATTCAGCATCGTACTATAGAAGCAGTCCCTTGGTCAGTACTACTATTGTTTTGTGCCAGCTTCTGTACATGTGAGGCACTGTGGGTCAGATCCACTGATCATTTTAAATTCATATCCGTCCATCCATTCATTCTTCGTCCTCATGCTTTGAATTCTGGTCAGTGGAGGACTTTGGAATTTTAAATTGTCATTTCATTTCGTCTCATTTCGTACCATTAGGGGCCGATGACCTTCGATGTTAGGCCCCTTAAAACAATAAGCATCATCATCATCTATCTCAAAACTTTTATTAAAGTTTACAGATGTAAAAATTGGTATTTAAAATCACCTTTAAAAATAAAGGAACACCTATTTTTTTATTTCAGAAATTCCCAATAGGCTGGGTGAAAAGGGTGAAAAAGGAGTTGAATGCCTTAAATTAGGATACTTATATCTCAGAAATAAAATATATTACAGACCTGAAAATTGGTATTTGGGATCTCCTTTGAAAATAAAGAAACAAGTATTTTTTGTTTTTGGAAAATCTAATTAATGGGGGTTAAACAGGAGTGATAATTTGGGGTGAATTTTTAGAAAGACTATATCTACAGTATATCTCAGAAACGTAAAATGTCACAGACCTAATAATTGGTATTTGGAATCTCCTGTAAAAGTAAAGAAACAAAGGTGATTTGTTTTTGGAAACTCCACTTAAGGGAAACTAAAAAGGGGGTGAAATTTTAAAATGAGCATTTCTACAGTATATCTCAGAAACTTAACACGTTACCGAAGTGAAAAATAGTATTTTTTATCTCTGTTGAAAATAAAGAAACATGTCTTTTTTTGTTTTCTGAAAAACCACTTGGGTGGAGGGGTAAAAGTAACTGAAAATGGGGTTGAATTCTTTTAATTAGGATACTGATATCTCAAAAGCTGAAGATGTTACAGATGCGAAGTTCAGTATTTGGAATTTCCTTTAAAAATAAAGGAATACATATTTTTTTGTTTTCGGAAATCCACCTAAAGGGAGGAGGGAAATTGAAAAATTAGTTGTATAATTTGTATGAGGATACTATTATCTCAAAAACAAAAGATTTTGCAGAAGTGAGAAATTGGTATTTGGAATCTGCTTTAAAATTAAACAAACACGTATTCTCGGAAAGTCCAATGAAGGGGGGGGGGGGGGGAAGGTGAAAAATTGAATTAATTGTATGAGGATACTTACATCTAATAAAAACTAAAGTTGTTAGAGACGTAAAAACTGATATTTGGATCTCCTTTAAAAACAAAGAAAAAAGCGTTTTGGGCAAAATCATTTTGGGGGGCAGGGGTGAAAGGAGTTGAATTCCTTTTATACGAACACACATTTCAAAAACTGAAGATGTTAGAGTCGTGATAATTGGTATTTAGAAGATCCTTTACTATTAAAGAGACAAGTATTTTTAACGGGAAATTCACTTAAGGAGGGGGGGGGGGGATTGTGAAAGGAAGTGAAATAGAGTGAATTCTTTTTATGAGGATACTTATATCTCAGAACTGAAGGTAACAAACATGAACATTGGTATTTGGAATCTCCTTTAAACATAAGGAAACACACACTTTTTTGGGGGGGAGGGGGGGGGGGTAAATCAACTTAACGGCAGTGGGGTGAAAAAGTAGTTGAGACCAATTGATTTTACTGTTCATAATGTACTTATTCTGATCATAAACTGATCATTTTTAATCTTTCCTGGGTCCGTTTTCAAGAACCATCTTTTCCTTTGGAGTTCATAAAGTTAGATTACAGTAGATTCTTCTGGCATATAAATAAAAATTTAAACATATTTGAAATAAATGATATGAATGATATTGACCATGCAATTATTACCCTCTATTATAAGATCAATAATTCACGGAAGTATATCATTCGTGTCACCAGAAATCTCGCGCACTTGCCTACGCACGACGATGGTAATGGTCATATTGTCAGCAATGACATTGGCAGAGGATGTAATTTACCGCCAAGTAGCGGTCTTGCATCTTGCTGTGGGTTCCAGACCATCAATAATAATGTTCTGGACCGTCGTCAAAATGTGTGGACCGTGCTGGAAACGGGTCCTGGCCGCGTAATGACTACGATTGCATTCCGGCTGCGAGTTCAGTACCGCCAAGGCACCCAAGACGACACCATGCCAGATCTCCTCAAGGATTTGATCCATATTAAAATGCTTATAGGAAAAGACGGCAAATATTTAGGGTCCCAACTGGCCGGGTGGAATACCTGGACCTAGCTCGGGAAGTACAAAATCGATTGCTGGAAAGAAAGATTGAAAAATGGGAGGAACTTTGCCGAAATCTCTCGGATAACGAGTCAGATCACTAATTTTGGCGGATTCTCTCAGAAACCGAGTTAGATTGCAAATTTTGGCGAATTATATATAAAACGTTAAGCATTCAATTATAAATTTCATTATAATACCGTAGCGAAGCACGGGTATCTTGCTAGTACAGTATAAACGAGGATGTGTATTAAGACAAACACAAACACCTGGACCCCACACTGGAGGAATTAACCACATGCAGCTAAACTCCTTCGCCCGGCCAGGAATCGAACTTTGGGCCCTCTGACGCAAAGACCACTCTGTCGACCATTTAGCCAAGGGGCTGGACTATATAATAAACAGAAAGCCAAATATGAGAAAAATGCTTAGAAACTTTAAGTGGCAGCAGTTTACCTGCATGGTCTGACCTAAAAGCATATATTCACCTCTCTCCTTTGACACTCCCTTAGCCTTCACAAAGCCTATTGGAAAGATGGCAAAACATCAACAAATAACCAATCCAGGATGAAGTAGATCAATCCAACTCATCATAATAGTATAAGCTCAGGCATTGAATGTCTACGAGAAGGGATTCCTTGTACTTTTCACCTTATTCACATCAATCTACAGTTCCTCCAGACCATGTGACCATGTTAAATAAACAATCAAACCAAAAACGATTAGAAGTAGTACAGTTTGTACGATTCGTGTAAAACAGTCTTAGTGTGATGTATGTGAAGTTTTGAAACACAACTGATGTTTTTTTCCCTCAACCTAGTGGGGTCAGACATGTGGAATTGGCCTTATTCTATGGTCAGGTGTTTTCCTTGTTGTCAACCTTTGCAGGGATGTTTTATTCTATTACTACTATGCGTTTCTGTGGTGGTTGGCAGTGTGACGAGTTGTGTCACACCCAGCCAAGAACCGACCCAGGGATCCTCTGTACCACAGGCAACTGCGCTGGCCATTCAGAAAAGGAACCAGGCAGCCATACGATAGAAGTATTAAAAATTTACAAAAGCATTACTCTCTTATATTCTTTCACTAAATCATTATGCTATACATGAAAATGCATACATCCCAAGAAATTACAAGAGGTTTTAGGAATATCTTAGGAAACTCTGAATCTGATATATGGAATAAAATAAAAAAGCAAGGATATTTGGAGTAATTATAATACACTATCCGAAGACAAAAACCAAGATTTCCATCTTATTACTGAAATATTCAGGGTGCTTCTTACGGCAATAATGGCAAATTCCTTTACCGAACACCATGAGATCAGAGAACTAAATGAATACTTCAAATGCCATACATTTGACAGTAAACATGATATCAAAAGATATGCCTATTTATCTGGATCGTGAAAGCATCAGTCTAAACATTTGACAGGGTTTGATTCAAGAACAGCAAATAATATTTGACAGTCATTTATTGACATCATAAAAACTTTTCTTTTTACAAACATTAAATAAATAATAAACAAACTGTTAGTGGAAACATTTCCTTCCACCAGAGTTTTTTGTTTTTACAACTGGCTTTACGTCGCACCGACACTGATAGGTCAGGTCTTGTGGCTTTATTTTAAAAGAAAATAGGGTTGATTGTTCTGTATGCAGTAATGCCACACCAAACACAAACTTCCTGATCATGAAGAGGAGTTTCATGAATTATATGAGGACTTTCAGTATCCCAATACCTCAAACTCTGAGAATTCACATACTAACTTCAATGGAAATAAGTTTAGTTCATCATAATTAAAAGAGAAGGATCGACAATACCATCATGGACAGATAGCAGCATCCACCGACAGATATTTATGCGGGCAGATGGATCGTGTGGTGTTAACTGATGAACCACTGACACTTCGTAAGGGTAATTTTCAGTCCCTGTAATGCCAATCTTTGTAAAATACCACATTCCAGTGCCAAATGGCATGAATATTTCCTTAGGCTAACATCCATCCTTACTCGCATATCTGCAAGCTTCTCTTCTGTGGTCTTCTTTTTTTGTCTTCTTCTGTTTATAACAGACACTATTCCTCACCATTTTCTGAATATACCGAGTGACTTGGCCATGCGGTTAGGGTTGCGTAGCTGTGCGCTTATATTTGGGAGATGGTGGGTTCGAATCCCACCGTCGGCAGCCCTGAAGATGGTTTTCCATGGTTTCCCTATTTTTACACCAGGCTGTACCTTAACTAAGGCCACAACCACTTCCCTTCCAATCCCAACCTTTTCTCATCCTTGTGTCGCTGAAAACCTACCACGTGTTAGTGCTACGTTAAGCCACAAGCAAAAACATGTTCTGGATACGTTGGTTATGTATTATCTCAACGGCATTGCAGCGTCACAGAAATGGACATAAAAATTTGCAAAGGGTTCTGTCATAAGATTCCCTCTTTAGGAGAAATATCTAGACTAGAAATATTCGTTGTCAAATGCTATACATCACCATGCTGATGGCTAACATAAGTAATGTTCAAAAGCAACTGTAGGAATGCAACACTGTAATCCCCCTTGCAACACCAACCCTTATCTTGTTTCTCTAAGGGGTTGGGTATGCAGTGAGATGAATCTTCGTAGCATGTTTTTAAGACTGGCTGCCCTTCCTGATGCCAACCTCAACAGAAGAGTTAACGAGATAAAATTAATGTTATAATATATGACAGCTGAAAGTCGAGAGGGCAAAACCCAGTGGCGGCACAGAGCCTACTCTTGTCAAATAGCACCAAGGGGTCTGCTCATCAAAACTTAACGTCCCATCCAAGGGATGAATCGCCATCAACAGCATCATATGCCTTCACTCCATGTGACGAGTGCAAGAGGTTTGTAATTGAATCCAGGCTTCTGGTATGCAATCTAGTGTAGAAATGCAACACTAATAACACTAATAATGTGCACTCAACAAGAACTCCAATCATAAACTAAACATTCATTCCGTATGCTTTCTGCTAGCCATATTCACTGTGCTGACTGACCACACACTCTATCCTTGCCAATTAGGAACAAAGCAACCATTTCCCCAGCCCACCTGTGCGGCAGCATTGGCTAAAGTGACTAACTCTTTGCTGTCTCTCCCAGTATGTACGTAGATATAAAACATATTACGTATATTTTATTACTTAATTATGGTAACATACTGTTTCAATCATGTTTGTAATTGTTAATATCATGCATAAAAGTGACACTGGTCAGAAAAACAACACCTGAAATTACACCATTTGATGAGTGAAACCTAATGTATTACATAAAACAAGTAGACAAATTAAATGTTAAATGCGAAGAGTTATGATATTATGTCATCAACAGAAAATTATGATCTGCATCATGTCTACTACTAAATCTGGAATAATACAGCACAAAAATATGAAGGTTGTCGATGCTGATCTGAATGTTCTAATGCATATATAAACTGATCACAGAAAATGGGTATTCTCTGCAGACTGCTTAAAATTTCAAAAAAGTTTTACATTCAAAGCATCCGTCAAACTATTATCTTGATTAGATTGTGATGGTCAAACAGTTAAGGTATTAACTTCATGAAAGGATTGGAATGTCTTCTTAAGGTAAAGGTATATTGATAACCACATCACCAACAGTTCCACTACTGCTATCTCAGTGAACCAGAGGTAGTGTCCAACTTGTGATCCCGAATGTTTAAACGTGGCCAAGCAATTGATTTTTGAAGAGTGGGAAAATATCTTGACACTCACATCACATCATAACTGCAGGCATGTTAAAGACTTCTGTTAGAGCACTTTGCGTTTACCCAACAAAGTTAACTCAGCCTTATGAACCACTCAAAAATGCATCAAAATTGGTTTTGCAGTTTGTCTGAACAGCTCCATTTCAAAAGGTCTCCTGTTAGGTAACTAAAAGTTATATAATTATTGCTGTTACCAAAGTCATACAGTTATTATTGTTGCTACCATCATCATCTCCACAAATAGAAACCTGAGCATAGAGCCTTAACTTTCATAACACCCATCAAATGGAAAACTTTAAGGCTAGACAAGAGTTTAGAGCCGTTTATTTTTTTGCAGCAACTGTGCATCTGAAGTCATAAGAGATAACAGGACACAATGTCCCCCTCCCCCCAACCTTTTTTCTTTTAAAGTTCTGGTTATTTAAGAAACAATACTTCGCAAACTTTGCAACTGGCAACTTCACGGTATCTGACCTAGATCTACCCTTTCTTAGATGTAAATTATATGAAACAGAGAGGGAGCATTTTCCTTCTTTACAGGATATGTCGCTTTGAAGAAGATCACAATAATATTAAATAATGATCATCATCATCATCATCATCATCATCATAATGTCAACTTCATATCCTGGAAGCTGTTTTAAAGTAAGACTGTCTAACAACCAACACATCAACAGAAATGCTCGATTCACTGTCAACAAGCAGCAAGTCCAGAAGTTTATGTGTGCATGCAGTTGAGATTAGGCTTGATGGTCACCAAATATGCACCAAGTAATTCTTTATTAGAAAAGATGTAAAACACATGACTGTGCTCAAAAGAAGGGTGCTTGTTTCTACAATGAACTTTGAGAAAAATATTTTAAATTTGGCTGTACGTTGTATTTTTACTTCGATTTTGTGGTAGGCCCTACTCAATGAGCGCCGACAACACAGAATTTTTATTATTGAATAGTCTGCACACTTTCTTTCTCTCATTTAGATAATAACTATAACAACAACATTGAACATTCTTCATTTCTGGACCTTTAAAAAACAAGGTTTTTTTTTAACAGTATGCAGATAAAAATGCCTTCGTGTTTCTCAGCATAGATCCACAGGGAGAGTTTGAAAATATTTTTCAACCAGACCCATTCATTTTGTACACATCCAAAAAGAAATGGAGATTGGTATATTTTCCTATAACAGGCATACTGTATTCAAAACCATAGAAGATGATCTAGATCAGAGGTTTCCAATTTGTAAGGGCTCGAGGGCCATTTTGGAAATCTTAGTCGTGTTCGTGGGCCGCACTTGAATAGGCCAATTTTCGTAAACTTCAGCAAATAATACAGAAGCACCATTATGAAATAATATGCATAGTTCAATTGAAAGGAGGGTTTGATAATTTTAATTGCTTAAAACATTATTTTAAAACTGCATAAAAGAGTGAAATTTGGAGCTGGGCTGAGTGGCTGAGACTGCTGAGGCCCTGGCCTTCTGAGCCCAGCTTGGCAGGTTCGATTCTGGCTCAGTCTGGTGGTATTTGAAGGTGCTCAAATACGTCAGCCTCGTATCGGTAGATTTACTGACACGTAAAAGAACTCCTATGGGACAAAATTTTGACACCTCGGCGTCTCTGAAAGCCATCAAAAGTAGTCAGTGGGACGAAAATATAATAACATCATAACTTGAAATTTGGATTTTAAATGTTTTAAAATAAAAAATAATCTGTTGAGAACAATTGAAAACTTGAAAAAAGGAACTAGTATTAAAGAGTAATTAGTTCTGACTTGGGTCTATAAGGTGTATAAACATTAATATGTTTTTGAACAAGCTAATAAATACTTTTGTGACTTTTCTTCACATTATTTCTTACAGTGCTCTCGCGGGCCGCAAAAATGTCTTCGCGGGCCACGTGCGGCCCGCCATTTGGAAACCCCTGATCTAGATAGTTTTGTACAGTTCAATATTAAGCAATATTTTAAATATTACTCTAAATTGAAATATAGTAAGTAGAATATTCTGTGAAAGTGCTTAAGATTTAAGATTATGTAGGCTACCGTACTCTACTTATGCACATTGTGCAAAATTAAATTAAATGAAATATTCTGCTGTATCTTAAACTAAAACTCTAGAAATACAAATTCAAAATTATAGACATTAAATGTTTTCAAGCACGGTCACCTAAATTCACCCTTTAAAATCTCAGCTGCATTCAAATTCATAACACTGGAATAGATTGAACTCACCACCTTTGATCTATGGAAGGTACGAGAAGTCAACACGACTTGTATTAGTGTAATTCACACATTTAGTGATCTGCGCGTAGGCCTATACCACGATGCTTGACACACAGTCTAATTTCAGAGCATTTGCGGGGGGAAATGGCGAAGTCTATCTCTCCAACCTATGCAAAACTTGGGTCGTTGTCGTTATCGGGAGGAAAAAAAAAATGATAAAATTATCAGTCCCATTAAAGGACATTATTTGGCCAATAAACTCTCATATGCCCAATCATTGCTCTAATAGATAAAGAGAGCATCTTTAAGGGGACAACGACTTCTCAATTGCCCTATACTAATGCAGCTGAATGTAACATTTCTTAGACAGATAGCCCATCATTATAGGACTATATCAAAATACTGGTTTGGTACTATCTTGGTAAGTTTTACTGAGAAACTGCATAAATAGTTAGTATTTACTATTTCCACCAAACATTTGTTCTACAGGGTTAGAACAAAATGAACTAAAAATACTTTAGACTGGATAACTTAGCACAGTAATTAATAATTTTAATGCCACATGACAAAAATCCAGCACTCAAGACATTACCAGTTTCCAAAAATATTAACAAAACCAGATCTAAAATTTCATAAACACAGCGTTATATTCAAGCAATCAGCAATTTCCACAACCAAATTTAAAAAGTCATCCACACCGTTAAAATAAAACAAAATACGGGAAATCTTACACTTTTAAAGTAATACCAGCTTGAGGTTCAGGCACCTTGGGCCTATAATTATACAGGAATATAGAACATATTACAAGAGCTGCTCCTATAGCGAACTGAAAAGTAAGATTAAAATTGAAAAGATAAATAGACACAACACACGAAATTACAATAGCCAATGACGTTGCAAACCCTTTCAAAATATTGTCTGCATATTTAACAACCATTGCAACAATAAGACCTCCTCCAGCTTGTAAAACTACAAGGTACCATACAAAAAAGTCATAACCGAAAAAGAAACCACTTTCTCGTATTTTACTCCAATCATGCATAAAGCAAGTGAAGAGTCCAAATGGGAGTGACAGGAAACTTAGCTGGACATTTCTCATCCACACTGTGATTTCTGAGCCCTTCAGAATCTTTTCGAAGTAGATCCCAGCAAATCCTGAAAGTACACATGCTGAAAGGGCAGCACCAAAACCAAGGAGTCTATTCTGTTCCAAACCATTAACTGTACTATTTGTGTCAGTTTGTGCCAACTGTACAAGTATAACACCCATTAGGAGAATCACCAGAGCCACCCACTGCACAAATAAAAGACTTCGACGCAAAATAACTACAGTAAACATAGCAGTGGTTAAAATTTTCAACTGGTAAGTTACCTGGTAGGTAGCAGCATCAAGATGTGATGCAGACACATAAAGTAGGTTGTTTTGGATGATATAAACTAATGAAGGAACACATACTTTTAAAGTATCGATTGGTTGTTTTATGATAGTATCATGTAACGCTTGTACACATTTCTTCCAGTGTCCTTCTTCCATGTAAACTAGACCAAGACATGTAAATAATTTCACTACTTCAGACATTACAACTGCAGTAGATGATAAAAACATATCACCACTTCGTGTACGAGCATATCGCATGCTTAGTCCTAGTATAGCATTCTGAAGAGTTAATGTCACCAGGCTCAGATATTTCAGCATCAAATTGTTTCTGTTTTCTTTCTTCATGGCTGGTTCTGCAGTAATATCAGATGGTTTGCCTAAGTTGGGTGACCTCATCACACTGACAGTCAAAAAGAAAAATCAACATGTAAACTTCAAAATTAGATATAGTTATATTATTAAATATACTGCATACCTAGGCATTAAAAATAACCCTTACCGCCTGATAACAATTCCATCATTGGGAACTGTGCCGCATGAACTGCCACATCCACACTTTGCATTTTTATGGTTATCACAAGGAATCATAAATGAAAAATATTCCTGGTACACTGGTTTTTATACGAGTAACAGGCTACTGGTTAACATCACAACAAATTTAATATTCACATTTATCACTGAACTGTTATAAATTATCCCGGTATGACAGATGCAAATCCGGTTCCGTAAAGCGCCACAACAGCATGCCGAGTTTGTTTATCAATGACTACCTACTGTGGCAACATAGCTAATCAGCCGGTGGTCAAAGAACACCAACCCACTCGTGCAAAGAACATAGAAGGATACTACAGTGATTTTACCATAGGTAATAAAGTTCAAATAGCAGAAAATTCTCGGATTCCATGAATCACAGTCAAATAACGATACGAAATTGTAAAAGCAAAACTATCCGTCGTAATGCAGTATTTCAAATCTTCCGTCGGGTACTACTCCCTCCTCCACAATATTTTACTTAGTTAACTCTCAATATTTTTTCCCTGTACCTCATTTTTACCCGTAGGACACAAATTTGAAACTTGAGGTAATTCACCACATTCAGCTAATTGCGAGGGCGAGAGTTCACCCTTTGTTAATATGTGAATCGGTCTCTGGAAACCTTTAGATTTGTGCCGAGGTGTACCGATCGTTTCACAGTCGGTGAAACCCACTTCTGAAGACAAAAGATAGTGAATAAACTGCTCCGGCATAAATTCCATGCTGTTGAAATTTCTGTAGATGGTTTCAGTCAAGGTCTTCTTACGCTTATAGGATTCCAAAGGTTGTACTTCAAGAATCAATTTACCTCCCAGACGAAGCTGTACATACATTCGTTTAAACGCTCTCTTCAGGCCCATATCGCCCCAGTTAAGATGTATCCACTTAGTAAGACTAAGACACAATATTACATCAAATTGCGCCCTTTCGGTTGATAGTAGATCATCCGTTTCTAACACATAATTTCCTTGAACAAACGAAACATTATCCGGGAAACTTGTGCGTTGCGAAGAACTTCCATTTAAATTACCAAAGTTGATTTCCCCATACAAAACGGACATTGATATTGGAAATGACTTGCTACTTGATGGCCCTTGATCACTTGAAGATGGCTGCGCGCACTTCACATAATGTTTCACGTTCTTCCTCGCAATGTCAATCAAAGAGCGATCAATGTCAACGCCCACAACACTCTTTGCATTAAAGTCACGAGCAATCGTCAATGTTATATGCCCAATATTACATCCAATATCCAAAACATCCTTGTTGTGAAATATTTCACGTCTTTCAGCGAAGCACTTCAATCGTGGATCAACTTCATGTGCAGGATTTCGATAACCATAGTATCTTGAATAGTTGCCATACTGAAATCTTGCATCTTTTGCTCGGAAATTTGGCATCTGCTGCTTCTTTCCCTTTTCACTTCTGGATGTATTATAACGCCTGGGTTGAAATCCACTACGTGCATGAGACTGTCTTCTCCATGATCCAGGCTGAGGTACAACAGGGCTCACTATCGGATTCGTCTTTTTCTTCTTACCAATTGCCAAAGCACCTGCATCATCTCCCGAGGTTTTACTACCGGTACTTCGTTTCATGCCAGATTCACAATTCTTGCCATTTTTATTCACCGAAATATTAGTATCGCTTTGACCAGGTGCTGTAGAGATACGACCAACTTTCGGATCACCGTCTGAGATTGGCGTACACTCGACCGACTTATTTTCGGAAGCGGCTTTACTTATTTCATCACATTCAGACTGCGGCATCATCCCACCCTGTTTATTTCGAAAAGCCATATTGTGCGACGTTAATTTTTGTTTATATTTCGTATCATCCCTGCAGTCCATAAGACTAAGTGGGTCTTCAGCATTTGGAGGAATTAATACTTCAACCTTCTCTATACTATGTGTGGGTG
Source organism: Anabrus simplex (assembly GCF_040414725.1). Taxonomy (NCBI): domain Eukaryota; kingdom Metazoa; phylum Arthropoda; class Insecta; order Orthoptera; family Tettigoniidae; genus Anabrus; species Anabrus simplex. Next base: position 159,136,134 of record NC_090271.1, read on the forward strand.
TAGGCAAGGGTGACGATGTAGGCGTAACAGCATTCATAGTTTTATTCACTTCTTCATCTTGCATACTATTCAGATTAAGAGGATCGTTAATATTCCCACCTAGTAAAAATTTGGTCGGTAAAATAATTCCTTTCCTGTGCCTCCTTCTATAGAATGGTGAGAACTTCCTCGATCCTCTCGTACAACTCTGAACGTGTTTCTTCCTTAGGCCTATCTTGGACCGATCTTCGTTTAGATTTTTACTCTTGATGGCAGACGTTCCTGGACCGAATGTGTTACTCTTCTGGAGAACTTCCACAGATTCTTGTGTACCGACGGTAATTGTATTATTCGCAGATTTCTCTTCTCCACTGAAGTCACATTCCATCTTATTACTCACACACTTCTCCAGGAACTCGCGCTTCTTACCTCTTAACCTGCTGTTAGCCACTACCACGAACCACTCATTAGGAACTCCAAGAACGAAGTAACTGAAAACCGCATTCGAAAACACTGCACAATAGTTTTATCAGTAAAACCAACCTAACCAAACAGAGAGGCAATGTTGCGCCAAAGAGAATTGTGTGTTGCGCAATGCATACGATACAATCATTTTAACGTTTCTGCCAATATAGAAAGAAGATTTGTATCTTTAATTGACACTGTTTGAAACCGGAGCCAGCGAATTCTTGTCTTTGGAGTTCAGTTAAGAACGCCAATATACAATATGTCTATAAGGTTAAATATGGTAATCATCCCAATGTGTTATAGGCTTCTGGCTAAACCGGACATGACCAGAACATTTCCGCAGGTTGAAGGCGATGTGTAATTGTGTATGTTGGCTGTATTGGTAAATAAAAACCATGAAAACTTGCTAACAGTATACAAATGTAAACATGAGAACTGATAAGAAACTGCATTTTGCTTTCTTAAATTGTTATGAAAGATAAATAAGCTTCACTGATATATTATACAATTTTCTTGACGGAACTTCAGAAGTGAGGTTATAGTTTTTTTTAAAACTTGAATATATTTTAATACACTGCATTATAGGGAAGCATTCTTTAATATTTAGTTAGTAAATGTCGATGAGGCTAATTTTCTTTCAGAATCTGCTAACTATCATTCACTAGTGAAGTATAACTGTTATTTCTCTTCAACAAATGTTATGAAACAGATACGCTAACTTCAGCCATCACTTCTGATCGTGTTCAGTCTATCAAGTTTTTTTACTCTCGTTGTAATATTAGGTGTATTGTGTTGGTTAGATATTGTCCAGTGTTTTTAATTCATTTTGATTCATTTCAGAGCTGAAGATGTGCTGAAACGTGTTGTAGAGCCTCACCCAGGTCTTAACAGCATTTATCAAAATTAATGAAGATACTTCCTATTTCTTAGTCGTCTCTGTGTCGGATACTGCTATGAGTCAAGAATTGATATGTGTGCCTGGTACAGTATAGAAAATTGCACCCTTATTATGATTAGGCCTACCTTTGTTTTGATAACATGAGGCGAGTTAACATTGATGCATTTGAAACCTGTATACAAAAATACAGTAACTACCGGTACCGGTACATTAGATTTTTCTCTTCAAGATGTTCGAAACTTAAAATATTAAGCTACCAGATCTTCTGGATTGCTCAGTAGAATTATATTTGTAATGAAATAGGCCTAGCATGCTAAATTTTTGTTCTGATCTCTGTCATTAACTCAGTAGGATTCTTATATTTGTATATACCAGAGTAATTAATCATAAACCATCTCCAGCTTGTTGGATGTCGTTTACAAGTGTCCTCTACTGCTATCAAGATAGGTTTCCTCCTGGATCTACTGCTTCTCCAGCCTTTATTCCTCTAAATCTCCTTTAATGTGGTCAAGTCACCTTTTTCTGGATCTGCCCGTGAATCTCTTACTTCCAGTCTCATTTTCCATCCATTTTTTGACAATTCTTTGTAGTTCCAGCTGTTTTAACCCATTCTTGATCTTGGTAGCAATAAAATACATTTTTGTTTAAATTTTGTTTGAAACGTTGTCTAGCATATGGTATTTTATTGAACATAACAAACTCATAGGTTAAAAAAAGGCTGGCTGTGTTTACATTCTTTGTCCATGGGGTGCCAGGATTTCTCCAACTCGAGACACAACAACTCCCTGTATTAACTACTTAGACTCTGAGAGCGAGTAGTAAGACTGGACAGAACTGAGTACAGCTGTGCAGTAGTGGAGACCTGACAAGTGAGCTGGCTTCAGGACAGACATGCTTTTGAAGTACTCCATATGGACTGTCACTGATAAAGTAAGCATGCTATTGGTCACAACAGAGGTGACTAGACATTAATGTTATTGGCTTTATGTCCTGCTAACTACTTTTACAGCTTTTGGTGGACTGTAGACAGTCATAAATCTGGTTACTGCCAGGAGGGGGGTGGGTGGGGGAGTGGGTACTGCTTAACATTTGAGTTGCCGATCGTTAACAAGGAAATTGAGAGAACTATATGTTTAACACTCGAATAAATACGCACAGGCCTATAGTCAGTATGAAAAATAATTATGGACAGTATATTGTCAGATTATGTCCTGCATTGGTCACCATCACAATAGAGGGGCCAATGACCCAGACGACCGGGTGAGTTGGCCGTGCAGTTAGGGGCAAGCAGCTATGAGGTTATATCCTGGAGATAGTGGGTTCGAACCCCCCTGTCGGCAGCCCTGGATATGGTTTTCCATGGTCGTTACCATAAGACCCATCTGTTTCGGTGCGACTTAAAGCAAATAGCAAAAATGACCCAGATGTTACGGCCCCTTTAAACAACAAGCATCATCATGTAGTTATGATATGGGATTTTGGGCTTATGCCAATCTCTGTCATGAGAACAGTGGCCCCTTCGAGTTCACACTCCCTTCGAGAGGCTCTTTTCTATCGCCGCAGCACATACTGTCCGCACGGCAAGGAAAAAATGTATAGCCATATCAGACCAACAAGCAAGAGCTGGCAGCATTGCTATTCTACTCGCAATAGTGTCGGCGCCTGCACTTAGTACATGTCCAAACCTTCTTAGACAACTTGTGCATTTTAACTTGAATTGGTGCAATGCCAAATCTCTCCCTGATGGATTCATTGGAGATGCGATCCAGTTTAGTGACGTCAGCTGTCCACCTCAGCATTTTATCTCCATGACGTCCAGTCGACACTCTGTCTCAGTTGTAGCGTTACTAGTGGAAACCTAAGTATTAAACAAAGGACAGTCACTTCGCATGCGCCACATAGAGTAGCTTTGTGTTACTAACATTGTGGAGTAGCCTCTAGAGCTTTACCTATGCCGTATCAAGAAAACAAGGTGAAACTCTTTATGTTTCGCAGAGAACTTTGCTCCACGTCTTCAGAAGAAAATCTCGACTGTTCACGAGGAAGTCACAGTCGAGCCCATATCATGTCCACAAGTACAGGCCATGAACGCATTAGTGTTAACAAGCATCATCATCATCACAACAGAAAATTACCAGTAAACAGAATTGTGCTTACATCCACTCTTGCTTATGTCAGTTTTTCTTGACATTGCAGCACAAATGAACATTGCACATCTTAAACATTGAATAAGGCCTAGAATCATTCTTCTTTAGGCTACAATCTGCACATCTTCCTTGACGATGTAAATCCAGTCCATTGGTATTTTTTCTCTTTTCCTAATCGTACATGATGATGATGATGATGATGATGCTTGTTTTAAGGGGCCTAACATCGAAGGTCATCGGCCCCTCCGAATCGTACATCAGCAAGTATTGAATAGGTACCTTTCCCTCTTTCAGGTTGGGTTATGTTAAGGAATCATGGTTCTGATTAACCCATTAGCGCCAGAATTAATTTTTTCTTTTTAAATATTTTTTAAATGATTTACCACATGTTTGAGACCAAAATAAACTAATGAATCAAGCTTCAGAATTTTGGGAGATATTTGATGTTGCCATATGGCAACACTAGGCGCTTGCACTACGTATATTTTAACAGAGAGTTTTGAAAGAAAAATTTAGGTTACAAAGTAGATTTATGTTTGTTGTACAATAACAGTGTTGGAAAATCTAAGCATTATTTATTCTAAGAATATGGAATACCACCTTTTATTCACATCACAGCTAAAAAAAATATATATATATATTTATTGAACAAAGGAAAACAACATTTGCAGTATGGAGAGACATACGTATTATTTGTTGCCTGTCATAACAAAACACTCACTGGGACTTCTTCTTTTTCTTCAGCGTTTGTTCCTCCTGCTGGCGGGGTCCGCTACATGGATTCATCGACTCCATTTAGTTCTTTACAAGTAATTGCACTGTGCACTCCATTCAAATAGAATGTGACCAACGGAGTTGACTACCTCATGAATCCCAGGGCGAATTATTTTGGTTGGAGCCAAATTACAAATAGACAAATTGGAATGTTTTACCTCATCAATTTTAACAATTATAAATAAGTGTACAGTAATTATAAATTGTGTTTTATTTGGCCAACTTTTGTATATACTACGTAGAACTACCATCAAACTCAATATCATATGGACTTTGATTACTTCCATTTTTATACTGTGTATATGATGGCCTCATTTTAATATTAAGAAACCACTAACGTATTTTACTATGTGTAACTAGTCTATTGTTATTTCGTTTTGGATAGGACTTTGTACGTGTTTTTAATGTATTCTTTCTTACATATTATGTTCATAATTTCCAACCAGACGTCTGGTTTAATTTTGAGGTGCTTTGATATGACTGATGATGCCCCACATGAGGGCGAAACATGTCTCCATTTTAACGATGTTTAACTAAAAATGTTAACATCCTGTAATGTATTGAATAGGTTGGAGTCCAATAAATTCTCTTATATTATTATTTCCATTTAGTTCTGTCCTGGGCCATGTCAGGGTGGAGATTGATGCTCTTCAGATCTTTGTGAAGGGTAGCGGCCCATCGCTGTTTTGGTCGTCCTTTTGGCCTTCTACCGGCGACTTCCAACATGTAACCCATCTTCGCGATAGTGTCAGCGCCTGCCTTTAGTACATGTCCAAACCATCATAGACAACTCGCGCATATTTACTTGAATCGGTGCAATGCCAAATCTCTCCCTGATGGATTCATTGGAGATGCGCTCCAGTTTAGTGATGTCAGCTGTCAACCTCAGCATCTTAGTCTCCATGACGTCCAGTCGACACTCTGTCTCAGTTGTAGTTGGCCAACATTCGAAACCGTACAGTGCAACAGGACAGTGCAATAGAATTTTGATTTGAATCATCCTCCGGTCAAAAGTGACACCGGTTATTGTTCTCCATTTCATCCAGGCTGCAAATATCCTTGCATTGACCTCTTTGACAAGTCGGCCATCATTAGTGATTGTGGAGTCAAGATACTTGAATCTTGTCACTCACGGCAGGTCCTCACCATCTACCTGAATAGAATAAAATAAGAAAACGAAGAACCAAAGAACTTTAGATGCAGTTACACACTATAAAGTAACTACAGTAGTCAGTATTTTGTGAGGCAGATAAAAGCCTACCCTCAATACTTACGCATTAGGCACAGGGATAGAGAATTACTGTCTTCTCTGGAAGGGAATTATGCAATCAATCCAGAGCCCAACTTCACACTTGGAGCACATTGTTCTGACAATAGATGAACAAGAATTGTTTGATCAATCAATGAATATTCAAGATAAATATTATAATTAAGCGGTCCGCCTATTCAATACAATATATAAGGAATAAAATTATATCCATTACCACACAGAACTTTACCATCACGGCCCCGATCTGACTTTAAATTCTGAAGCATTTAAATTTTAGTATACCATGTAAGGAATGCTTATTAAGTTTCAACAAATCTTTCATCAAGGAATACAAATCAAGTGTGCTTTTTACAACAAATGATATTTTAAGATTTTATAAGCAAAACTGATATTTTCCAAGAACATCAACAAGAGAAATATGGACAATTTGACTGTTTTACCTGTCTTATGACTTACAATTTTAACAAAATTTGAAGATCTTATTTTAAATTGTCAAAAATTTTAATGTGTCTTTCCAATTTTAATATTTATTTCTGATATATTAATATTAATTTATTATTAGCTGATGATGTCCCTTAGGGGACAAAACATGTCCTAGATATTAATAAATTATATATTGTATTGAATAGGCTTAATTATAATATTTAAGTTTTTCTTGAATATTCATTGATTGATTATAGTCAATACGGGATTAGTATTACTTGAAATGAAGCTGTTAAAGCTGATCACTTGTAAGAATTGTTTGCACACATCCTCTTTTTCTTTTCCGGTGTGTGCTGGACAAGGTGATCAGTCCCATCATACTTTATTCCATCTGAAACATAGTAGTGTGATGAAGATCCTACATAAGAAGATGGCCTTCCAGAACCTCTAGGCAACACTTTATACCTTCTCGGGTACATGCTGGCTACTTCCCTCCTGAAGTCTAATTGTGGTATGTTCTGATTCCTGGATCTCTTATACAGTAGCCAGCTATTTTGCATAGCTATTTCCAACATCCACATAAACAAGGACCAGCATTTTTCTTGTCTCAAATCCCAAACCAATAATAGCCAACATTTTGGTCCAATGTATCAGTTCAGCCCATGGCAAAATTGTATTTTGAAAATCAACTTAGATCTTTCAACCATTACTGTTCATTTCAGATGCTTAGAAAACCTCTCACTGGAACCACTTCTTGGGTGTCACATACAGTATGTAGACAGCATTGTGACGATGGCATGGTCCGTCCACCTTACGTAGAGGTGGCCATCGTTCATTTCCATAGCTGTGTGAAATAAACCCCGTTCTTTTTTTTTTGTTTTTTTTTGTTTTTTGTTGGAAAAACAAGCTTAGCTTGTCATTGGGCATTCCTTTGGAATTCTGTTTTCTCTCAAAAGTTCCAATAGCAGAATATCCAAGAAAGTTCAGATATGAGAACAGCACTGCACCCTGAATAAATTGTACTGTAGATTCCTTTTCTTCTCTGGAATCTCCTCTAGTAGCACCAGCAGAGGGCTTGCAGCTTTACCAAACACACCTTCTCGTTTAGATTTAGGTTCCTTGCCTTGGTATAATTAATAACTGACCAAGTAACCCTGTTTTGAATTTAGACACCAAAGTTTAAAACCAAACTGTATTGGCTTACCATGAAATTGTTTGCAGCTGTGCCAGATGAAATATTGCACACATCATTCGACAAATCTTGCTCTGGGACAAAATTCTTGACACATTTCTCCTTCAACATTTCCATTACTGGCCGAATTTTCCAAACTTTATCCTTCTCATTGACCTGTGTATTCTCATCAAAGTGGAGAAAGACATATCTGGAGAAATCTGTCCCTCCTCATCTACTGGGACACCGCAGTGTTTTCATATCATCCTGCATGTCCCAATAAGAATGCTTGGAGGGAAACTTAATGGATCCAGAAATGAAAAGTATGGCGATAAAGCAACGAATTTCATCAGAAGTTATGGGTTTGTACAATTTTAAAACATTGCATATGTCTTGATCTCTTGAACTAAATGTTCGATCAGCTTCTTATTCACAAACAATTCAAAAATGTCAACAATTGTCATAGATTTGTACTGGTTATAATTAGGGTCTGGAAATCAGCCCCTTCAGTCCATCTTGGTTTATAATTTGATTTATTCTTTTCTCTATAAGTTATCCACTGTTTTGCAGTTTCGGGTATTGAAACAGATCTTGCATCAGTAGACGCAAAAGGCACTTCATCCTTTGGTAATACACCTTCACCATTGTAACTAATCCCAAGTATTTAATTATTTACAAGCTTTATTCCAGCACTGTCACATAACAGTTGAGAGCTGAGATTATCAATAAGCTTGCCATCACCTTCATCACCAGAGATCTCACCTGTAAGTACATTTACATAGGGCGATTCCACAGAAATATCACCATCGAGATCTTCAGTCAGTAGCATATCCAGTGCTTCTGAAAGGGAAAATCCCTTCCTGTAAAGAAGATGTGTGAATTAGGATAAAGTAACATGATCTGACAGCTGCAGTAATTTTACTGTGTATAAATGCCTAGTGTTGCCATACGGCTAAAGATTCAAAAGCACTACTACGGCATTGTTTACTCATACTATTTCAAATGCTTACAACATATGTAATGAAGTGTGCACAGCACTGTCATAAACATAATCTAATGAAACAAATTTATAAATTTTATATCATACTTAAGCAAAGCCGGCAGCCATTTTGCGGGAATCTGAAAATAACCAACAGTCCACCGAACGTTGTCACAACAAATTTTGTGGGAATCTGAAAATAATCAACAGTCCATCACTTCTTGTGTCACAACAATAGATTTTAAAAGTAAATATATGTGATTATTCATTTCTACAAACATTTCTCTGTCAGATGATACCACAGCCTTCCAGATTCTTTCTTGTTGCCAACAGTAGTAAAAGGAAAAGGCGCAAAAATAGTTGCCATCTGGCAACGCACTGCGCTAATGAGTTAGTCGAAATATGTACAATGTGCAAATCTTAACAAATCAGAGTTACTCTTTACAGAAATGTTTTAGGGAAGTCATTCTTGCGGAGCAGTTTACAACATGGTTCTCTGACTGGGTCGTTTCGTTTCTAGCTTGCTTTCTTCTCCCCCCCCTCTAACCAGTCCTTGTGTACCGGTAACTACATGGAATTAGTCTGTTTGATTTCAGGAGTGATATAAGGAAGTCCCTTTGGTTAGATGCAGCCCCACCACCGGGCGAGTTGGCCGTGTGGTCAGGGGGTGCGGCTGTGAGCTTGCATCCGGGAGATAGTGGGCTGTACCTGAATAAAGGCCACAACTGCTTCCTTCCCACTCCTAGGCCTTTCCTATCCATTCGTCGCCATAAGACCTTTCTGTGTCGGCGCGGCGTAAAGCCAATAACAAAAAAAAAAATTTAAAAATGCAGCCTCAGTGTGTAACTAAAGCAGTTTCATTACGTGGGACTTGAAAGTAATCACTGTTTTATTTGGACTTGTTAACATTATTAGTTGATTTCGGACATTGTCCTTTCTTGTCTTGTATACTATTAATAATTACTCCTTCAGGCAGAATTTTGCTACGGAGGTCCCTCTTTTGGGGTACTTTAGGACACGATTTCTCTCACAATGTTGATTGCAGTGGTCACATACACCTCATCTCCATTTATTTCTACACGTTGATGTTAGCTCATATCTCTGCTGGTGACAGTGCAGGTTTCAAGGCTGTAGTGATGATGGGTATAAAGATGCTATTATAAATTACCAGTGTGGATTTTATTGAGGTTTGGGCACTGTTTTTTTGAGCTCTGCATGGCACATTTATCTTCTTGAGGACACTGTCCATTTTGCAGAAATGGTCCACATCTTGCTTTCTCCCATAAGTGACATTAGTTCTCATTCTTTACTGGCTGACTAACTATACTACTGCTTTGCTTCTGGTTCTGTGTTTCTCTATGTTACTACATCATCTGCAGAGGCATGAGATTTTTATTTTTTGTTTTTGTTCTGCTATTTGATTCTTTCCATTATTTCATCTATCTCAGTGATGAATAATTGGTGGATAAAGCACTTTGGATGTCACTTTTGTACTCAAATCGCATGGTTATGAAAGAGAAAATTCATAGGAAAATGATTTGAAGCAATGCCTTAAGTAGGAGAGATGAAAGAGGCTCTCTTTAAGCTCATCAGGGACTTAACTGACCTGCCCCAAAAAGCGAGAGTGTAAATCTGAAAAATGCTACAGTTGTCTGTGCTCTTATTGGCTAACTGTTATGAAGAAGTTTTCTATTGTCTCTGGCAGAGCTTGCATCATATCTGGCCACAATACTGCCACGTTCGTTGAAAATAAGAAAACCATCGATTTGAAACTGTTATGGCATGTGCCCTGACGTGATTGCTCGATCTGCCACTTGATTACGTTAACTAATAAGAAATTTAAATTCACTGATTTATTACCGGTAATAAGTCAGTAGAAGCCGTCACTCGCCGGACATAACCAAACCAGACCAATGGTCTTGTCACTAGTGGATACTAAAAGCCTGTTGGCTGCTTTGCGGCAGCTAACCTAGGGGCATCCTAGACTCCTTTTGCTTGCCATGCAAGTCTGGGACTTAATCTAACCAAAGGAGGCCAAAGATGATCTTGCACTATCACTTTTTGTCAGTTAATAGGAGGGTGAGTGTGTTCATTAATTCAACTTTTGTTCACTCCCGAACATAGAATGTGCTGTTTTAACTTGCTGCTTAATGCACAGACGTTGGCAAGCATGTTTAATGCAATATGACATTGTCCAAGTTGGAGGTTTAACCCTTGTACTCCATATCTAGTCTCAAATAACATAGTGTGAATATTAATCACTTATTTGGGTACAATTCTGGCAGGTTTTTAAAAGCATTTTCACTTTGACTATAAACTGTACTGGTTTTTGAACTTTGTATGGCTCTGTTATCTTCTGTGACTACCCTGTCCAGATATCTGATATGGTTGAATATGTTGGCATATTTCTTTTATCAAGCCAATCCTTCACTTCGTCCACGAACCTGCTACGCTTGCATAGCAGGGGAAGAGGTGATACTCTCATGTGGCACGTCCCAGTTGGCAGATAGGGGGGTCCTAACCGCCTTGCCGGTGGACTTGAAGCAAGTAAAATACCTCTCGCGGACCAAACACACAACCCCCTGTGGGTGGGGGACGCAGACGAAGAATTCACCCATGGTATCCCCTGCCTGTTGTAAGAGGAGACTAAAAGGGGCAACCAAGGGATGATTATATTAGAACCATGAAACTACTTGTGATTAGTACCACCACGCAGGGAACATCATGGGTCGCTTTTACTTGCGCGTAGTATCACTACGTTAGGTATCAAATAGGTTTGTGATTAGTAACAAACGAGTGTGTGGCGGCTTTTACAGTACCTGTGATTAGTAGCACTATATGAGTGACACCATGGGATGACGGAACCCATGGTTCTGGCTTGCCTATGATTAGTACCCACTATATGAGGAACACCACGGGATAGTACGAGTCCCTGTGGTTAGTACTCTTATGTGATGAACCCCATAGGTTTGCATTGCCTGTAAATGGTGCCGCAATGTGCGAAACATCGTAGGTCTGTAATACATGTGTGAATTTCATTACCTGTGAGTAGTACCATAATGTGTGGAATACCACGAGTCTACACTACTCTTGATTAGTACCACAATATGACAAATACAATGGTTCTACTTTTCTAGCGATAAGTACCAGTATGAGGGGCCGATGACTTGGATTTTGGACTGCTTTCGACTACAAGTATCATCGATTCAGTATCGTGCTATAGAAGCAGTCCCTTGATCAGTAATGCTATTGTTTTTCGCCAGCTTCTGTGCATGTGAGGCACCGTGGGTCGGTTCTACTGATCGTTTTAAATTCATATCCATCCATCCATTCATTCTTCGTCCTCATGTTTTGAATTCTGATCAGTGGAGGATTCTGGACTAGACTTCAAATTTGTCATATCATTTCATACCATTAGGGGCCGATGACCTAGATGTTAGGCCCCTTTAAACAACAAACATCATCATCATCATCATCCTTCACTTCGTCACCATGAACATTGTTGTAGACACTTCATTGTCCAGGAAAAATAAAGATGATACGTTTTACTTTCTCCCAAAGCTTCGTCATGGTCACTTGAGCGGGTGTTTACAGGTAATTATTGGTTTACATGCGTGCTTGCTTGCTTATTGCCTTGTTTTGAAGTCTCACCTTGTAGGCTAGATTTTGTGATTTTGACAGTTGATTTTTCTCAGCAGTTGCTAGCTTATGGCCGAGTGCAATGGACTGTGGAAATTTTTGGTGTAATTTGTGCTGGTGTTTCCGTGGTCAGCGAGTGGTTTTACTGGAAGTTCCTTGCATTGTTCTGCCTCAGTTTCATCTAAATTTTTATTTTCTTCCTGGTCAACCCATTTTAATTATTTATATATATTTTTTTAAGCATCATTGCTAGTGGTGTAGGGGCACTTAGAAGCACCGAATATTTGTAGAAGTTTTTGAGAAATAATGTTACAAGATAGGGATAGGAAAATTATCATCATTGTTTATACAGTTTTTAGTTCTTCTGTATCCAAAGGCAGCTCAACTCTAGATCCAAAACTCCCTTAGAAATTGTGGCAGTTTACCTTCATGGCATTGCATGGACCTATGCGGGATATGGGAAATTTGAAATCCAATTCCAGGAGTACCTTCTTGACCCTAAAGAAGCAAGGACAAGCAAGGTGGCTGGTCAGTTGACTGGCAAAGGAGCAGTAAATGGCTGCGAGATGAATGCGATCGTGGAGGTGCTACAACCTCCACCCAGACAACCTATGGTTTGTTGACACAACTTACAGCCCTCCGCTTTAGGATTATGTTCAGTTTGCAAGGTCATTTTGTTTATGGTCTGATGTTGTATGATACCTGATCGTTGACATATTCTATGCCTAAGATAGCATCAACATTCTGATAATAAATGACATTCCATTTCTTGCTTCTTTTTTGTTCCAGTTCCGATTTCTTTTAATCTTTACATAGAGTTATAAGATTATGGTTTAAAATATCACTATTCTTATTTTGTTTTACTATCTTGTCTTACTATCCAGTTAGTATATATATGAACAGGTTTGTCCTGCTACAGAATGGGGTAGACTATACAGCCAGCAACTGCATGCTGAGTGTCAGGCTGTGGAAAAATACCTGATCCCCTACAATAGCCAACGGCTTTGGGCGGATGAGACCTTGTAGGAGGACAGTGGGCCCTCTGTAGAGTAAATGCTACTGAAATACCATTACTCAATAGTTTACTCGGTGGAGAAGATGGGTTTTGGTACGGTGAATGAAGCGGAAGCGAAAATGCCAGGCAGACTGGCTATGAAGGCACTATTTGGTTTTCCTTGAGTCAGCAGCAGTCCATTGCATTTTCGGTGTTTGACACCACATGTCTCAAGCTATGTGCTGTTGTGAATGATTCTGAAATCGTAGTGTGTGGATCATTTCCTGGCAAGCTGTGATCCACCCTAAAAAAGTACACGCCAGTGGCACTTTCTTTAGCTGTCACTTTTCACTCCAGGTTCTCAGGTGAAACTGGAAGCCTTCAGTTTGGATCTGCATGTTGGCAGCAGGTATGTGATGGTCGTCTTTCTAAGAATTGTGACTTCTTGGGAATTCGGTCCTGCACCTGTGTTTGGGCAGGCCTATTTAGGATCACTGCTGCCCACCCCAAAAGGATAAGGCCCTAGAAAATGTGGGTTAAACACCAGAAGTCATACTTTTGTACGGTTGGGTGGCTGAAACAATCGAGGAAAACCATTCATAATTGCAACATGGAATGTCCTAACACTGCTTGACACGAAAGAGAGCGACAGACCTGAAAGGAGAACAGCTCTTGTTGCCCACAAGCTTTCTAGATTGGATATTGATGTAGCTGCCTTGACTGAAATAAGATTATCCAGTGAAGGCAAATTTATTGAATCCAGTTCAGGATATACCATCTTTTGGAAGGGTAAGAAGGATAGAGAGCATCTTATTTATGGCGTTGGATTTGCCATGAAGACAAATATAGTTGTTAATCACCAACTTGTCCCAACTGCAATTAGTGAAAAATGATTCTCCGTATACCACTAGCTGGAGATAGTTTCATGATTCTCATCTCTGTTTATGCTCCTACATTAAATGCTGACAAAGATGCTACGAACCAGTTCTATAACTTGCTTTTCACAACCATCTTGAAAGTACCAATTAAAGATAAGCTCTTCCTACTAGGTGACTTCAGTGCTAGAGTTGGGAAGGATTGTCTGCTATGGGAAAATGTGATGGGCAAATGGATTCGGTAGTTGCAATACCAAGGGATTGCTGCTTCTCAGTTTATGTACTGAACATCAACTTTTCATAACAAATACGCAGTTGCGCCTACCTAGTCGCTTCAAGACCACATGGGTGCACCCTTGCTCTAAGTATCGACTTATCCTTGATTACATCACCACTCAACAGTGTGATAAGAAGGATGTCCTTATACGCAGGTCAGCTAGAAATGTTGACGATTGCTGGACAGATCACAAATTACTATTCTCTCGAACTAGGATCAGTATTCGCCGGAAACCACCCAGGCATTTTCAAACCCCGTCCAGGCAGGTTTGATACATCTAAACTTAGATCCACTGCCATGAATTTCCACAACACTGAAAGCTGCTGGTAATGCTACTACTATCATTGATAGTCAAGAAATCCTAAAGCAATGGATAAAACATTTCTCCACTCTTCTCAATTGGAGTTCAAAGGCTGCTGTAGACTTTCTCGATGATGTGTCTCTACATCCCCAACAGCCATGAATAGCTTTCCCACCAACATTCAAGGAATTCAATGCTGCTCTCAGTAAACTGAAACCTGGCAAAGCTCGTGGCCCACATAACATTCCTCTGGAATTGATTCAAAGTGAAAGCCTACATCTTAAAATCATACTTCATACTCTTATCCTCTGCGAAGTACCTAGCGATCTTAACCCATAACTGGAACACTTGGGTCTCAAGATCCTTGCAGGAATTTGTTTGGAAATTACTCTTCAACAGTTGCCTACCCTGTTAAACAGTTCCCGCTACTCTCCTACATCTCATTATTGAGTCAGATGCTTGCATTGTTGGTTCACTGAGTTTCTTTATTTGGCTGTGGTAATCCAAGTTGGGTCCTGTGTACTCATGTGTTCCATTAGTGTCACAAATCGAGTTATTATCGATGGCTACTTCAGAAATCACAAATGACGAGGGCACTATTCATGCACTGCTGTATGAACCTGTGAATGATAGTGGTGACATTAGTGATACTAGTGAACTTTAAATAAGTGATCATGAGACATGTTCAGAAGAATGTGCGAGTGAGACTGAAGAATATGGTAGTGGGTATATAAAATATTTCTATGGCAAAGACCGTTTCAAAGGGGTCAGCACTCCTGCTGTTGGTGGAAGAACACCTCAGCATAACATTATACGCCATTATAAGCAACATCTCCATCTCCCGAAAACATGTGGTCTTTGCTCTTTACTGACCAGCTGATTGACGAAGTAATTATTCAGACTAACGAAGAAATTAGGAGGTGGGCACCATAGTCCAGGCAGCAGTCATATACTCAAGAAACAGATGCTATGTAAATGAAAGCTTTGATTGATTTGGCTTATTTGTGGGGTATGTTCAAATCACGCAATGAGGATATAGTTGCTCTTTGGGCAGCTGATGGTAGGACGTTTTCAGAGCAGTTGTGACCCATAAAAGAGTACTATTTTTTACTCAGTACATTGAGATTTGATGATAAATCAAACAGAGAAGAGCACAAGAAAAGTGACAAAATAGCTCACATATCTTGGTTATTCAAACAGTTCATCCAGAATTCTCAAATAAATTACTGTGTTGGAGAAAATGTAACTGGATGAAATGCAGGCAAAATTTCGAGGTAAATGCAGATTTCGGGTTTGTATTCCCTTTAAACCAGGATAATATGGGTTAAAAGTTTTTATTCTGTGTGATTTGAAGACTCGTTATTGTCTGAATGCTAAAGTATATGCTTGGAAACAAGCTGCACGTAGTTGCAGATCTTCTAACAGTACATTGTTGTTAACAACATAAATTGTAAAGAGGGTGATGGAGCCAATGGCAAATACCAGATACAGTGTAACAGGAGACAGTTGGTGTACGTCAGTCGAGTTGTGTGACAAAATCTGTAAAATGAATGTGACGTATGTTGGTGATTTAAAAAAAAATAAAAGAGAGATCCCCCCCACCCCCCACCCCTCCTTTGTGAATACAAAAGAAAAGGCAGTTTCATCTTCAATATACGGTTTCTCGGCGCAAAACACCTTACTTTCATACATTCCCAGAAAAGGGAAAGTGGTCACCATGATATCTACCAAGCATCACACAGAAGCCACAGATAATGAAAGTGAAAAGCTTGTGATGATTGAAGATTTTTGAAAGTTTTTGAACGTCCAGAGGAACAACAAATATTGTCTTTTGTGTAAGGCAAATCCAGGAAAAATACAGAGATCAACAGACTCCTTCATACCTAATGTTCTATGACCTGGAAAAGGCTTTCAACTCAGTTCCGAGACCAGCTATGTGGGCAGTACTGAAACACTGGTTGTTCACTGCATTTTGTAGATCTGGTCAAGTCTCTTCAAGATAACATGTCTGGGCAAATCATTCATCAAAATATTATATCTGATCCATTTCCAATCACTCTTGGATTGAAACAAGGATGTGTACTTGCTCCATCATTCTTCGCTCTTTATCTAGCTGCCATGCTATATGGAACATCTACAGACAACCAAGGTGTAAAGGTCAGATATCGCTTCATTGGGGGACTGTTCAGTCTGGCGAGACTTCACTCCCAAAAGCTTACTAAGATTTCCTCCATTATGGAATTGTAATATGCAGATGATGCTCACACCTGAGGAGTTGTTTCAAGAGTGCTTGCGATCATTTTAGTTTCTCCATTAATGTTCAGGAAACCAATGTACTTACACAGCGTGCACCTGGGTCGAACCTCCCAGCTTTCAATATTTCCATTGCGGATACTCCACTGGAGCAGGTCGACCATTTTTTATATCTAGGAAGTATCCTCTCAACAAATACTAACTGCTCACAAGATGTGGATGAAATTCATTTCTCTAAAATTGGTACTGCCCACTCAGCATTTGGACGTTTATCCCGTCTTGTCTTCATGAATAAGGACCTTACATTGCATACCAAGATCATGTTTTACCATGCTGTTCTCATATCAATACTGCTTTATAGTTGTGAAACTTGGACCCTCTACCGTCAGGATATTAAAAAGGTAGTGCGCTTCCATTCGCAAAACCTTAGATCCATCTTGAAATTCAAATGGGAGGACCGTGTCACCAACCTTGCAGTTCTTGAGAGAGCGCATCATATAAGCATTGAGGCTACCATCATTATCCACCGTCTCAGATGGACAGGGCATGTCCATTGCGTGAGTGAAATCAGGCTTCCTCGTCAACCCCTGTATGGTGAACTCTGCTCCATTACAAGACTTCATGGAGCCCCTTTCAGGTGTTTCAAGGATCAGCTAAAGCATACAACCTATGTCAGAAAAGTTTCAGGACTGAGTTCGTAAAAAAATAGAATATTTGTACAGATTTTTCTCTGGGTACTCCAGTTTTCCCTGTCATATTTAATTACAGCAACACTCTCCAATATCATTTCATTTCATCTGTCATTCACTAATCATTGCCCCAGAGGAGTGCGGCAGACTTCGGCAGCCAGCACAATTCCTATCCTCGCCGCTAGATGGGGGCTTCATTCATTCCATCCTTGACCCGGTCGAATGACTGGAAACAGGCTGTGGATTTTCATTTTTCACTTACCAAAAAATTATCTTAGCTTCTGTCGTAGTCTCCTTGGCTATGTATACACAATTGCCAACGTTTCTGGAGGTCTTGTAAGCAAGCAGAGAAATTGTCAGCTATGATGCTTGTAAGCTCATGTGTCACAGCCCGTTGGATGTCTGTGATATCTTGATGAAGTTTTCCTTTCAGTCACAATTTCCTTTGTGGAAACAAGAAAAAATTGCAAGGCCACAGGTTTGGGCTAATATGATGTATGTGGGACGACAGTGACAGAATGTATGGCCAGATACTCAGTAATGGGTAAAGCAGCGCAACATTGAAATCAGGGTGGCAACGTCAAAATCAGGGCGGCAACATCAAATTGCTTGTCGCAAACATTTCTAGACTTCGATGTCAAGAGTTTGGTTTGCTCTTTCACCTGGTGGAACGTACTTATGGTGAACTAACCCTTTACTGTCAAAGAATGTGATCATCATTGTCTTTGTTCTCGAAGATTGCCATTTGGCTTTTTTCGAGGCTGGTGATCCAGGACTCTGCCATGCTGCACTTTGATGCTTTGTGTAGGGATCATACTGTTAACACCAACTTTCATCCCTAGCAATAATCTTTGTTGGAAATGTGGGATCATGTCTGGCTCTATCCAGTAGTTCCTCAGAAATTCTTCGTCTTTCCTCTTTCTGGTCGTCTGTTAGGGTATGTGGGACGAGTTTTGCATTCAGTTTCTGCTTCCCTAAATCATCGCGTAAAATCATATGACACACATTACAATTCAAATTAAGTTCTGATATCGCACGCACAGTTACACGACGGTCTTCTTGCAGTAACCGCCTTACATGCTCCACATTTGCATCGGTATGTGCTGTAGACGGGTAGCTAGTTCTGGGATCGTATGACACTGAATCTCTGCCTTCCACAAGCCTTTTATGTCACTCAAACACACAACTTCATGACAGTGCATCACCTCCATATGATTGTGTAATCATTGTCCATGTTTCACTAGAAGTTTTCCCATGCTTAACACAAAATTTAATGTTCACTCTTTGCTTACAGTCAACTTCTATTGTGTCACCGTCATTAAACCAAGCAGAGTGTTGCTAAGCACAGTCCTGCCACCTAGTGCGTGTGCGTGGAAACATGGCCAAGGCCATCTCGGAACGTATGCATACCAGGTAACATAAAACCAACATTTGTCCCTTTGTTAGCATTTCAACATAAAAAATACAACACACTTGTCCCAGAACTTTTCTGACAAAGGGTGTACTATGAAAAGAGCTGGAATTAACACTCAATCCTGGGATACGCTTGCTGAGAATCGTACACTATGGCGCCAAAATGTTTCTGCAAAGGCATATGAAACATGTTCACAGAATATAGTGAGTGTGAAAATATAAATTTCAGAAGGGTATGTTTACTCGGATACGAGTTGCAGCTGACGATCCAGTTAGTTTCTTCACCTAATTCTGCTTAACATTATTTGTTTTGGACTTCTACAACAGAAATGGTCTGTATCGTGGCGTCTTTGATTTCCACCCAAGGTTCAGTTTATTATTGAAAGCTCTTTTACATTAATCCAGTTGCTGAGCCTATCACAACTGAAAATTTTCTGTCAAAGTCTTTTCCTTTAACCTTTGATTGCCTTTTATCAAAACTCTAAGGCAGAAAAATTTTGCTCTGGTCCATCACCTTTAACTTACCCATCTTGGGTAGCCCTACCAGAAACATGAGGAGGTCCTGTCAGAATACCTCTCAGAAACCTTTGAGTAGACAAGACCCCTCATCTGCATGTGGAGAATTTAAGGTGGAATTTCCCTTAAAGGGCCTTATCTATACAAATATAATTGTAAGGTTGCACTGTCTGTACATTCATTTTTTGGGGGGGATATTTATCTACTTCAGTTTAACTCAAAACCATATTAGTGGTTTTTAGCTTCCGTATCTGTTTCATTATTCTGGTCAAATGGCTTAATATAATTCTCAGACAAATTTCAAATTGAAATTGTCTATCCAGGAGCAGGTTTTAAGAAACTGTTAATTTCATAATCACTTTATAGACTGGAGATTTATATGAAGAATAAAACAGTTATATAATGTTTTCTCACATTATAGTTGAATATATTTCAGCCAAACTTCATATTTAGACTACCCATCCAGAAGCAAGGCTAATGATTTTAAAATCATGCAGTGGAATGGATTTATATGAAGACCAAAACAATTGAAATTGACTTTCAACCTATCAGATCAGGTTACGTACATATAGAACGTGTTGAAGAGATGTTAATACAGAACAAAAATGGCCAACCGGACATCAGTGGGATCCGAACCCACAACTCCTGATTTCACGTCGGTTTCTCTACCATCGACCTATGTTGGCCTAGGTCATATTTGTTCCATTGGAAAGGATCTAAGCTGCAGGTCTGGCACTACTGTTATCACACTCTACATCATCATTTATTTTTTAATAAAGTTGTTTCCTTCTAATATATAAAATATATATTTTATAGGACATGCAGAGGGCAAAGTTTGATTGGATCTAAACATATTTCCTTGTTCTGTACTTGTCAAATTAGATTCATCTTTTAAGTTTCAGTGTGTGGTATATGTATTATTATTATTATTATTATTATTATTATTATTATCATCATCATCATCATCATCGCATGCATATCCGCCTCCGTAGCATAACGGTTAGTGTTATTAGCTGCCGTCCTCAGGGGCCCGGGTTCGATTCCCGGTACTGCCAGAAATTTAAGAATGGCATGAGGCCTGATATATGGTTTAAATGATACATGCAGCTCACCTCCAATGGGGGTGTGCCTGAAAAGAGCTACACCACCTTGGGATGAGGACACGAGTTTGCGTTGCATTGCATGCATGCTCTCTCTTACTTCTGATCCACTAAAATACTTTCAAGCAGACACTGAATGTGGTTATCTTCACTACTCTAAACCTTAGTGAACTAAGAGAATCATCATCATCATTTTCCACCTCCAGTTTCCTGGGTGGAGTGTACAAGCATTCGCCACTTCTCCCTGTCACAGTACACTTTCTATTCCTTTATGTCCTCCCACTTAACATTTATCTTGCTGACTTTGTTTTCCATGTACATCCTCATAACATGTCCAAACCATTGTAGCGTGCATCTTCCTACTAACTCAGTAATGGGTATTTTGATGCCAGCCTCCTTCCAGTTTGCTTCATTTCTAATCTTATCTCTCCTGGTCTTTTGGTTCATTGTTCTGATGAATTTCATTTCTGTTGTTATGCAGGGTAATTTTTCAAGTCCATAGGTAAGGTAAAGGTGTATTCTGCCCGAAGGCAGGTCGTAACCTCCGCAGAGGTGTGCCTGAGCCAGAGTTTACATGTGATAGGGTGGCCAGTTCCTTTCCGCTCCTCCATTCCCTTACCCCCCACCAACAGCGCGTGGCAACCCATCCAAATCTTGACAACACCCTATGTTGCTTAACTTCGGAGATCTCACGGGATCCGGGGTTTCAACACTGCTACGGCCGTTGGCAAGTCCATAGGGGAGAATTGGAATGAAGTAGGTATGAAGCATGGTCAGTTTTGCTTTCTGGGGTATTTTATCATCCCAGAGTAGATTTCTCACTCGAAAATAAAATTGAGAAGCTTTTTGAGTCCTATTATGAATTTCTTGGTTTAATGTGTTATCTTAAATGATACTTCTAAGGTATTTGAAGTTAGAAACAGATTGTAACAGAGTTCCCACCAGGAAAATGTTTGAATCTGTCTCTTTCCTGTTGATAGTCATTTCAGTAGTTACTGATGTTTAGTCCATATTCTTTAAACTTGCCATTCCAAAGATTTCGTTTCTCCTATACTTCTGTTTCATTTTCTCCCCAGATCAGAGCATCATCTGCAAATATTAGAGTGTTAGGCTCTTTGCAATGTTCTTGATTGATTTTGTTATCTGATCCATGACGATGAACAGGAGTGGTGACAAGGCATTTCCCTGCAGGACACCACCTTTGGTTTCAGATCAATCTGATCTTCCATCCTCTACTTGGACACAGCTAAAACATTTTTGATAGAGCAACTTTACTTTATCAATCAGGAAGTTTGGCACACCTATACCATCTAGACATTTCCAGTTTATCTTTCTAGGCACATTGTCGTCTCAGCACAGGACACAAATAAAAAATTTCTGTACAATTTCTACACAACGTTCAATGTGTATTCTGTGTTTTATGGCCCAATCCTCTTAGCGGGGTAGTTCAGTTTGTTAGGTACAGGGTTGTTATATTGAATCTCAGAGCTATCAGTTGGCATCAAATTTTAATTGTGTTCACTGGTAAATGATAGCATAAAGAACAATTTTATCTAGCAATACAGATAACTGTGCCCGCTGCTTTGCTCACGTTTATTAATTGAACCGCATTAGATGTCTCTGAACCGTTTATTTAAAAGCAAAAGAAAAATATACTAATTAACGCACATCGTTTTCACATGAATTGCATGAAATGCATTATTCTTATTATATTGTTACTTTTAATGCTTGAGATACCGGATTGGTGAATGGCACAAGTGATATTAAAACAATATAAAACAAGATAAAAGATATAAAAAATAGTTTCCTTATAGAGCTTCCAGATAAACTGTATTAAGTGTCCTTCCATTTGAAGCTGATATATTTAGTGTGTTTGCCTTTCGACTCTTAAACAACCCAAGTACAGTTTACCATGGGAGAAGCACCGTTTTTGAAGATTGAGTCCTACAACTCTCAGCGACTGCCCTTGTGTCTTTTTTATGCACATCGTGAAACTCAAACAAACAGGGAATTGCAAACTTATAAATTGAAACGGTATATCTGAGGGGATGACTTGAAACTGAGGAATGAATACTACTTCATCTGTGGTATGCCCAATCCTGATGGTGGCTTCAACAATATTCGGCATCAGTTTCTTGACTGAGAGTCGTGTCCCATTGCAGAGGGAAGGAGGATTCATATACCTGAGAAGGATAATCAGTGCCACAATCGTTTACTCGAAGATGTTGAGGTTACTCCGGGTGACTTGACTCCAAGTTGTTCAAAAGTACTGTCGTGTAGTTGACAGCCTCATCTGTATTACATGTGATGTCAGTAGACTTGTAAATGCGTAGAACTTGTAAAATTTGCTTGCTAATGACACTAACAGCTTCACATCTTCGAGCAAAAATTGCTCTTTGTCACAGCCATGAGTGATCGGTGAAATGCTATGCCCACGCATGTTAAAAATTTCAGATCTCTGTGCCCCGTAGATTTGGCTGGGTATCGCACACTTACAGACAATTCTGGATATCATGGACTGAATGAAAATAGCTTCCTCTGCCATGGACTTAAAAGGGCATCTTGACTGATAAATGCATTACAAATCCTTTTTTTTACAAAATTGGCCTTACATCACACTGACACAGATGGGTCTTATGGTGACGATTGATTGTTCGAAGGAAGTGGCCATGGTGTTAATTAAGGTACAGCCTCAGCAGTTGCCTGGTGTGAAAATCACGGAAAACCATCTTCAGACCTGCTGACAGTGGGGTTCGAACCCACTATTTCCTGAAGTAAGCTCACAGCTGTGTGCCCCCTAACCGCACAGCCAACTCACTCAGTTTACTATTCTTTGTTTATTTATCTTATGTATTATATGTTTCCAGAATAAAATAATAAAGTATAAGATTAAGTAAGTTGAAAGAAAACACAGTTCACGTTTTATTGCTGGTATAGTGAAATTCTCGTAGTCTGACATTTTAGTGAATGAAATGAATTTCGGGTAAATAAGCTCGGAGTTTGTATGTTGCAATGCTGTTTTCCCTGTCCTTCCATATGGTTTTGAAGAAAGGAATGGTAAATCACGGAAAACCCTCTTCAGACCTGCCAGGTACATCGGGCACCTCATGAGAGGTGAAAGATATGAACTTCTCCAACTCATTATTGAGAGGAAAATTTAAGGAAAACGATCTATGGGGAGACTGAGAAATTTGTGGCTTAAAGACCTGCACCATTGGTATGGACAAACTTCCATTGGAATCTTTCGAGCCGCTGTTTTGAGAGTTATCATAATCAATTCGATCACCAACCTTCGTAGGGAGAGTACGTCCTAAGAAGAAGAAATAAATAAATAAATAAATTTTAAAAATTATTAAAAGTAGTATAAATAATTAATGAAAACGGGTTTTTACCTGTATAAATATTCATCAAACAATACGCCTATGTTAAACATTTCAGATCTCTGCGTGTCATAGAATTTGTCACGTGCGCGCGCGCGCGCACACACACACTCTCTCTTTCTCACTCTCTCTATTTTTTTTGTTTTTATTATTATAGATAGTCTTTAGAACCAATCCAGTTGTGCTACATTTCCCGACACAAAACTGAATGATCTTATATGGAAGAAGGAAGCGACCGTGGTCTTAATTAAGGTACACCTTCAACATTTGCATGGTGTGATAATGGGAAACAAAGGAAAACCATCTTCAAGGCTGCCGACAGTGGGGTTCAAACCCACTATCTCCTGAATGCAAGCTGATAGCTACATGACTCAAACCACATGGCCAATTGCTCGGTAGCATCATCATTGTATACAGCATCTCGCACTGTGGTCTTTTGTAATAAAATATTTTTTGTCTCGATCTTTAACCTACATTTATCCATCATACACTTTTTGTCTGCCCAGAGTCGTCCTGCTATGGCAGTGGAGGAAAGCATACAGCCAGTGACTCTATACCAAGTGATGGATGGTAGCACCCTGAAGAAGCCAATGGCTGTAGTTGGAGAAGCTTTTTCAGGTGGATGGGGGCATGTCAGTGGAGCAAATACCTCTGAAATCTATCATGTTAAGGGCAGTTGCAAAAATGTGCCTTTTTCCCGTATTAGGGACGGCCTTGTAGAATCCTTATTGGTGGTATAAAATGCCTCTACCAACAGGTAGTGTGATACATTAAGTAAGGTATTTTATTGTCTTATCCATGGTTTTTTAATAGAGAAGGCATGTGCTATGCTCATCTAGATCTTGACTATGTACTGGACAGAACTAAGTGGTGATTGGTATGCTGAGCAGCGGGTCTTGCACCAGTGCAAATAACTAGGAATATGATGATCTGTTAATCACATTGCTATATAATATACCCGTTCAGAAGACATCCCTACAGCTTCAGCAATCTCCCGCACTTTCAGTCGACGATCCTCCATGACCATTTTATGCACTTTTGCGATAAATTCTGGGGTCGTAACACTTTTTGGCTGTCCACTACGCGGATCATCATCCAAGCTCTCCCGACCAAATTTAAACTCGCTGATCCACTTGGCAACAGTTGAAAATGAAGGAGCAGAGTCCCCCAGTGTGTTCTGAAAGTCAGCATGAATTTCCTTTGCTTTCATACCTTTCTTTACAAAGTATTTAATCCCTGCTCGAATCTCAGCTTTTTCCATTGTCACAAATCACTACGTGGGAACAACAATAAAGAGTCATCACTACCACACTCCTGCAGCTAGAGCACTGACGCGCCACGTGTTCACTCACAAAGGATGTGCGATTATTGCAAAAAAAAAAAAAAAGAAGTGACAAGCAGCATTTAAGACAATTTGTAGAGAAAGTTGCTATGTAAACTCATTCTGGAAGCATAGACTTGCACACATTTATTGGTAAAATGTAGATAAACCTCAGAGTCTTAACTAGCTAAGAAATTTTGTGAAAATATGCTCCTTAATTTCGATCTTGCTTGTAGTTGGGACTTAAGGAAATTTCAGCTGATCAGATTTTGTGTCAAGAAATGTACATGTTAGCAATGAAAATTTGTGTGTTAGAATTAGCAGTCCTAACTCGAATGTACACACATATCAGTAAATAGTATTTGTAAATATCTACTTTGTACTGTAATAATAAGTGTAGACTATTTGTACAATTATTCCTAATTGCTACCTGTTTATCTTTTCAGGTCAGCGGCTATGCTTGGCAGACAAGCAAACTATTTCAGGAACTGGAACATATGAGAGAGGTGGCTATATCTACTCTACTCTTGCTGGAATTGTGAATATTAAAAAGGCAGAAGAGGTATTATGATGTTATTTTGTTTGTTTTTGTTCTTAGTTTGCAGTAAGTTAATGCTCCAGCCAGGGTGAGTGGCTCAGACAGTTGAGGTAGGCCTACTGCCGGCCTTCTAACCCCAACTTGGCAGGTTTGATCCTGACTCGGTCTGGTGGTATTTGAAGGTACTCAAATACGTCGGCCTCATGTCTGTAGATTTACTGGCACATAATAAAACTCCTGCGGGTCTAAATTCCGGCATCTCTAAAAACCTGAAAAGTAGTTAGTGGGGCGTAAAAACTTTTTTTACAATTTGCTTTACGTCGCACCGACACAGATAGGTCTTATGGTGATAATGGGATAGGAAAGGGCTAGGAGTGGGAAGGAAGCAGCCATGGCCTCAATTGAGGTACAGCCCCAGCATTTGCCTGTTGTTGAAATGGGAAACCACAGAAAACCATTTTCAGGGCGGACGACATTTATTAGGAAACCCATTCAGGTGAAAAAATCAATATAGAAATTTTATCAATTTTATAAGTATTTACTAAGCATGAATTCTAAAAATTGGAACATTACTTCATGAATTGTAATGAATGTTAATCTTGTAAAATTTTGTTTTAAGTAGAATCTCTAGATATTGATTTATAAAAATTTGGATTTTGTTCAATTTTTAAGCTAGATATATTCCCAACACCATGAAAATTATAAGACTTTTTCTTCCAATAGATCATGGAAATTTTTTTATTACTGCTTGCATAATTATTCTGCTTTTTTTAAAGCAGTTTTTAACCTCAAATATAGGGGAAGGTAAAACGTGCAAATTTAATTTTGAATCTATAATACTGATGGAGTTATACCACTTTTTGGTATGTTCCGTCAGCAGTTGTTGGCATACAGATATCCTTTTTCGAAGAGAAAGTTTGTTCATCTTCATGAACATCTTTGCTTGCTTTAAACCGTGAGATTCCTATATTGCTTTTCTCTGCACCTGCAGTGCCGTTAACTGTAGCATTTTTGTATGAAACTGAAAAGCCACTGTTTCTTAACCCAGTTCTTTTTACTTTTGACAATCTATCCTTTTTTTAATGCCAGTAGCTTACATGTAGTAGGAAAAATAAAAATAATATTATAATATTAATAATAATAATAATAATAATAATAATAATAATAATAATAATAATAATAATCTGACTAAGTACGGTATTTAGTTTTAACTACATTTCTGTTATTTTCGTTAACTTTTTGAAATTAAGATACTCTGTGAGTGCAATTTAGAATTGTAGGGAAGTTTTTTGTTAGATAATGCTTGCTTGCTTTACTGTTGTGTAAAACCTAAGTAGTACAGTATATTAGTGCAGTTACTTTATTAGTTAGTATATTGCTTGCTTTATTGTTGTGTGATCATTGTGTAGTAGCTTAAACAGTATTTCTTTCCTTATGTATGATTTATGTATTCACAGAATATGTTATTTTATTTTTGATGGTTTTCCATTTTTCCATAAAGAATAGCTAAAGAATGCAGGCATAGGGGCTGTTGTTGTGAATGGTTATTAAGATATATGAGGGAAGAGTTGGAGAGTTTGAGGGAGATAGCTGGGATTCTTACAGAGGACAGGAATGAAGGTAGGTCTCCCTCAAAAATTTTGGCAGGTAGAATGGTTGGTTGATAAACAGGCATGAGGAAGGTTTTAAAAAGTAATTTTAATCAGTGGAAAATGGTAAATAAAAATGCAAACAGCTTATGGGTTAGGTTTAAAGCAATTGTTGAGAACGTGAAGACAGTTATGTACCTTTAAAGGTGGTAAGGAATTGTAAAGACCTGATATTATAACAGAAAAGTAGGTGTACAAAAGGAACGGGAAGGAAAGGTGGAAGTTGTAGAAGACAGGTGGGCTAATGTTGTAAGGGGAAGGAAATTGAGAACAAAGGGCTCAATTCATAGGCAGAAGTCAGGACATGGATTGGTGAGAAATCAGTATTAATCACTGCAGGTAGAATAGCAGAGAGAAAATGGGGAATGAGGAACTGTTGAAGGGGAGGAGAGAGGTAGAAGGAAAAGTAAGGGCAGGAAAGGGAAATGTAGAGTAGAGGAGAGGAAAAGGGAAGTAGAACATGATCACAAGAGGAGAAAAAGGGGGCGGAACACTGTCATGAGAGGGAGAAAAAGGAGGATGAAGTAGGTGCCAGGAAAGATAGGGGAGACCGGGCTTAAGGCTCTGATCATGTGAAACTCAGTTGTTAGGCACGTGGGTAGAGAGAGAGAGAGAGAGTGTGCGCGCACGAGCATAAAGAGAAAAGAATGAAAATATTGTGTTGATCCAAGCTATCTCATTGCTCACCCACAGTTTCAGTTCCTTAGCTTTTCTAGCGAGGTATTTGGATCTTTTCTCTACGATATAGAGGTTAATGTCTCCAGTTGTATACTTGCTACCGTGTAACGTTGGTACCTAAAAAGCAAATGTGGCTACCTAAAGTATGGCTCATCACTGCTGCCAACTAGTCAATAGTTACATATTAAAATAACAAAATATTACCATAACTAATCAACCTTAATGTTAGCAGCAACTATGGAGATTTTCTTACCTGAGTAAATTGTTCTTAAAATGTAAGATGTAGCCGTGTGCTTCATATTGCCATCTATGTATATAAAATAACGAGTTTTGTCTGTACATTGCTCAGATTTTGAAAAGAATGGTATTTCTGTATCGGTCATGTCCACATTAACAAGGAAATGCGCTTTTTACTTTTCCATAATTACTGTCTTGTCTGTCTGTATGTACAGGCATCACTAGAAAACGGTTAAAGAGAATGTAGTGAAAATCAGTATGCAAAGTCAGGGAATAAGTCGCTACAATCTAAGCCATAAATAATTTTATTCACACTGATAGAAATGGTAGTTTAGGGCAAGGCCTAAAATTTAATTTTCAAATATTTGTGTTATTTGTGGTCCTATTTTAATAAAAATTGGTATGCAAAGTCAGGGAATAAGTAGCTACAATCTACACAATAAATAATTTTATTCACGCTGTGTGAAATGTTAGTTTAGTGGAAGGCCTAAAATTTAATATCATTAGAGGTCCTATCTCATTGAAAACTGGTATACAAAGTCGGAGAATGAGCCACTACAATCTAGGCTATAAATCATTTTATCCACGCTGAATGAAATGGTAGTTTAGGGGAAGGCCTAAAATTTAATTCTCAAATATTTATATTATTAGTGGTCATACCGATAAATACTACATAACCAAAGTTATATAGAATTACATTTCCGACCATTTATGTCTTATAAATTTTCTCCATACCGGCTGTGATAACAGATATTCATGAATTTGTATTTTTGTTGCTAAGTCCATATCAATGCCGAGCCACGAGAAAATGGGTTAACAGAATTTAATGAAAATCGATATATAGAGTTGGGGAATAAGAAACTACAGTCTAAGCTGTGAACCATTTTATTCACCCTGGATGAAATTGTAGTTTAGGGGAAGGCGCCTAAAATTTAATTTTTAAGTACCTATGTCTTTGGTCCTATCAAAACGTACTACATAACAAAAGTTACAGAGAATACAATGTTCGATCATTTATGTTTTATTCAGTTTTACCATACCGACTATGATGAGTGGTATTTCAGAGTCGGAATAAACTAAATGTGAAGGCCTACAATATCGAAAACGCATAACATTGATCAACAATAACATTATGACCGTTGTTTGTTGTGATGTCATTTTTCACATATGCAGAATCTCATATCCGATAGATGGGATTACTCCTGCGTACCGAGTATA
The DNA here is from genome assembly GCF_040414725.1 of Anabrus simplex. NCBI lineage: Eukaryota > Metazoa > Arthropoda > Insecta > Orthoptera > Tettigoniidae > Anabrus > Anabrus simplex. The sequence continues at coordinate 159,165,321 of NC_090271.1, forward strand.
ACAACCTGACTGAATATTGGCAGGAAATAGCCGGGGAGATAGAAAATTTTCTCCTTTAGCATGCAATTCCTCTGGTTCGAACATTTTCTGATGCAGCTGGTACGTAACACACTGGTTCTTCATAGTATTCCAGTTATTCGATCCGTACTCTGACGCAGTTTTGAATGAGCAGTCTAAGGCAGAGGCTGACGTAGTAGTAGTAGTAGTAGTAGTAGTAGTAGTAGTAGTAGTAGTACCTGGTGTAGAATAACATTGTAGGCCTATTCCAAATTCTAGCACCACAATTCACTAAATAACTCAAAATTCAACTCTGTAAAGAGCCGTTTCTTAAGAAAACCTTCTTCCTCTTCACTTTTATTAAATTCTACATACATTTTATTCCAAATTATCAGTGAAGAGGGGGTTTCTCCTCTGGCTTGGAGGAAAAATTTGCCTCAGAGTCAGATTTTTCCGCCGCCAGTGTAGTGAATTGATATTTTCCAACTCATCAGTTACTCCTAGGAAACAGATTTGTAAAAGGGCATAGTTTTTGCCCTGGGAGTCTCCACTATTCGAACCTCTCCCCACTGAAAAAAAGACAAAGGGTGTTCACGAATCACGGCTGTCTGCGGCTTGGTCATTCCAGCTCTGGAACTTTGGACTGTTAGAACAGCAGTGTAGTCCTGTTCGTTAAAAGTGAGAAAATGTGTGGTGTTTCATTTGATCGAGTATTTCATATGAAAGCATTGCTTTTAATCGCGCCATTCCTACTGACGTCATTGTTATGTATGTTCATTTCAGTTGGGAAAAACCACTAAGACAGTCTTTCTGAGGATGTAAAAAGGCAGGTGGTGACTGATGTCTACCATTATAATGAAAACTCTCCAACCTGATTGTGACTGATGGTGTGCAAGCAGGTCTACTATTACAGTGAAAATTCCCTAACTCAGTGTTCATATGAGAAAAGATGTTCGGCGACTTCTCCATTGCGTTTCTAGGGTAACACTAAGAGCTATGCAATTTAATACAATCTTGCTCACAACGTGTACACTAGAATTCCGTATACAATGTAGAATTCCGCAGCGAAGCACGGGTACATCAGCTAGTGCGAAATAAATCACGATATTCATAATCAAGTCATATTTAAAGCTCTCTGAGGAATTGAGGAATTAAGGAAAGAAAAACATACACTCACTCTCTCTCTCTCTCTCTCTCTCTCTCTCTCTCTCTCTCTCTCTCTCTCTCTCTCTCACTTTAATTTTATACATTTCTGCCTTTGATATGTTCATTATTACACCCATATTCTTAAAAGGGGAGATGGATCTTAATTATATGATTTGTTGTGATTTTCAAAAGTTCAAGATCAAGAACTTGCTTACCCTGTTTCTATCCTTCCTTCCTTCCTTCCTTTCTTTCTTTCTTTCTTCAATAAGCAGTAAGGGAGGGAGACTTTTAAACATATTTCCTTCTTGCAGGCTGGTTGTATATCTTAAAGCTTACCACATTAGAGAAACCCAGGAAATGTACAGGGGCACTAACAAGTTTTTTAAAATTTTTACAACTTGCTTTACATCACACCGACACGAGTAGGTCATACAGCGACAATGTGATAGGAAAGGCCTAGGAGTGGGAAGGAAGCGGCCATGGCCTCAATTAGGGTACATCCCCAGAATTTGCCTGGTGTGAAAATGGGAAACCACAGAAAACCATCTTCAGGGCTACCGACTATGGAGTTTGAACCCAATATCTCCCGGATGCAAGCTCACAGCTGTGCTCCCCTAACCACACAGCCAACTCACCCAGTACTAATGAGTTTATGTCAACAGAAATCAGGGTAATGATTTTATATCACTTTATGATTTGCGTCTCTGATTAGTTAAAAATTTCAATAACCATCCTGAGACTTACTGCTATATAGTTGTCAAGATTCCTTTTTATTGCACCAGCTGGTCTTATGGCAACATTGGGATAGGACTGCGAAGGAAGGAAGGAAGGAAGGAAGGAAGGAAGGAAGGAAGGAAGGAAGGAAGGAAGGAAGGAAGCGATCGTCACTTTTAAGGTACAGCCACAGATTTGCCTGAGTTAAAATAGGGAAACCACAAAAAATCATCTTGGAGCTGCTGACAGTGAGGTTCAAATCCATCATTTCCCGAATGCCTGCCCACAGTGACGTGATCCAAACTGCTCAGCCAGGTTGCCCAGTTTTTTGTGATTCGTAATGCCATATGGGACATACTATCCCAAATTAGACACAGTTTGGACAACCGGAGGGCAGTCTAGTTAACTCTATAGGGATTTTCAGTTCTTCAATTATACATATACGCTAGTGTCTGAAATTAAAACAACAACAAACAGAAATATTTCTCGCTATGCCCATTTGACTACGTAATGCATTCTTTTGATAGTAACATGTAAACGAATGCATTAATATTCTACCTGGCAGATGACACGCCTGTCTTTGTACAACCATGAAAGCAAGGACATGAGTGTCCCTGTCAGTGGGTGTACGTAGTGTGTATTGCCGTATTTGCCCAGCTTCCATGTTCAGTTTGTAAACATTCAGCTATGGCACAGAGAAAATGATACCAATATAAATGGTCCGTTATTGGACATTATAAATTTTCCAGCCAACTCATTCCCGGTTTCCAGCCTTTCGCCCTCGTGTGCTAGGTTGGGCTCATCAGTTGGTACCTAGCACACCTACCAAGACGCTGGCTAGTGCATACCATGGAGGCCACTGCGTAGGCTACTTGGGGCCACTGGCAGTGCCAATGCGCTATGAGAGATTTTGTCTCTTTACGCGTCTTGGTAGGTGTGCTAGATACCAACTGATGAGCCCAACCTAGCACACGAGGGCGAAACGCTGGAAACCGGGCTGGGAAATTTATGTCCAATAACGGACCATTTATATTCGTATTATAAATTTACTCATTCGGGACAAATATTTCAGATGTAGGATGCAGTAGTTACGTAGAATTGAAAAGGTTAGCACAATATAGGGGGACGTGGAGAGCTACATCAAACCAGTCTGTGGGCGGATGACTCAAACAACAACGTGGAAATCAGCATCTATACCAACAGAGAAGATGCTCGAACGACTCCCTGTGGTGCAGAGCGATTGGGCGAATGGAAGCTGGACAGTTGCAAGCTGAAAGGCCCAGGAAACTCATGAAAATTGATTTTTCGCTTCTAATTAATCCAGTTAGATTTCATGTAGGAGAGTGGAATGCCGAAATCTGAACTTGAAAATCTTCATTAGATTGCGAGATAAGAAAATTTTTAGGCAGGGGACAGCATGACATCACTGTTGTCTGACTACAGGATATCGCACGCCACTTCCATATGTCTATGAGTGTTTCTCAGTATCAGCACATTGTGTGGAATGAATAATCATGTACATAAAAGCGATGCACAACATCTCAACCAGAAAACGAACCACAGGCATCTGTTATTTTGGAAAGACAGGGAAACACTGACTGGTGTAAGTGCAAACATTGTGAAGCGATGCCATTGCCGCTAAAGAGAAAAGAGTGAAACAGTAAATGAAATGTGCGGAATTGTGATGTGTGTTGTTTTGCACGAGGACTTTCCTAATGTTGTCCTAAATTACAGTATGTTAAATAACACACTTTGTCTTCAAATTGATAAAACAAATATACTGTAAGTGAGAGAAAGACCTAGCTATGAAAACTAATGCTAACAGGTGGTCTGTAGCCTTTTGTAAGTTTGTGTACTGGGTCAATTCATGGACTCCTATAGGAAGAGAGAAGATCAAAGTTATACCATCTTTGTAGTGAAGGAAATCCGAGAACAGTATCTCCAAGAAGAAGGTGCATACTTAGCATTTCAGGTTGCTGAGGGGCAAGAATCAGAAAACTTTGATTAATAGCAAATTTTAAAGTATATTTAGAATATTTCAGATTACTTAAGAATATATGTAGATGCACACTATTTATTAATAGGACTACTAATAATATGTAGTAGATTTGAGCCTCATTTTCATAATGAACATATGTACAAAGTGAATAGCCACTAGTAAAAAACATATTGTATTGATTAGGTGGGCAATAAGATTTTTTTCATTAAGAAAATGTAATATGCATCAATACAGGCTGCTGGGGCTGTATCTTAATTAAGGCTACAGCTGCTTCCTTCCCATTCCTAGACCTTTCCTATCCCATCGTCGCCATAAGACCTATCTGTGTCGGTGCGGCGTAAAGTTAAGAAAAGAAATCATCATCATCATCAATGTCCCACTCCAGTTGCTTGGCTGTAGTTAACAAGCCTCCTCCACTCCTTTCTATCCTTCCACTTTTCCTGCTCCATTACTTCTGCCACATTCAATCCAGCTTTTCTAATGTCCTTCCAAATCTGATCCATCCACCTTCTTCGTGGTCTTTCAACTGGTCTCTTTCCAATTCCCTTCTTGCTACCTATTCTTTTCCCTTTCTTTTTACATGTCCACACCATCTCAGTCTTGCTTTCTGTATGTTCTGTACTAACAGTTCTATATTTAGCTCTTCTCTGATTTTAATATTTTGAATTCTCTCTCTTCCTGTCTTTTTAACCGATGTTCTTAAAAATTTCATTTCTACTGCTTGGATCTGCATTCTCTAACCGTTCTCCATCTATGTTCACCTTGCTTCTCTTTTTCTCTTTTCCACAGTGCATGACTACAGTTTTCTTTTTACTAATTACCATTCCAAACTCCTTCAGATTTTCATTCCAAATGTCCAATTTCCTTTGTACTTCCTTTTCTCCCTTTCCCCAAATCTCCACATCATCTGCAAATACCAAAGCATTCACTTCATCACTACTGATACTCTGTTTTACACGTTTTATGATTTCATCCATCAGTATAATAAACAATAATGGCAACAGTGTACTTCCTTGCTTGAGACCTTTTTTTTTGTATAAAATGTTTTAGAGTCACCACTCCCCACTTGTACACTGCTTTTACTCTCATGATACAACATTTTTATCTTGTTAATTAATGATTTTGGTACATTCCTTTTCAGTAGACAGTCCATACATGTTTTCTCTTAACTGTATCATAACCTTTTTCCAAATCCAAAAAAATGAAGATTATTTCCTTGTTCCTTTCCAGATGTTTTTCCATTATCGTTCGCACTGTAAATATCAAGTTTATTGTTGATCTATTCAGTCTAAAGCCATATTGTTCTTCCTGTAACTGTGTTTCTATTACAGTAAAACCTCGTTAATTCGAAGTCGTTCGGACTAAAAAATCGGACTTCGAATTACGTGGTTTCGAATTAACCACCAAATCGCAATTCAGAAGTACCAACCCTTGCCGCGTTACGAAATATTCTAAGGCCCATTACTGCATGCAGTTAACCTTGATTCACAGTTTATACCTTTCAAATGCCATGAAAAAAGAACTATTTCCAAAATGTATCCAAAAAGGTGCATTTACAGTATTCAAATAATGCACTTGCATATCTCACTGGCAAATATAACCTCACGCAACGAAAGAAAGAAAAAAAAAAGCACGATTCAAAGACGAGGAGAAATCTATGCTGGCTCCCATGTGCAAGTACTTTATTCATTGGAGTACTATACTGTATGCATTTTAGATGCCTTGTATTTACACAGAAAGTACCCAATGCCTTTAAAATCAAACTTTCCTATGACTGTGTCCTTGTACGATTTCCCGCCATGGCACTTCTCTCGTACTTCAGAAATGTGAACACTTGCCGCGTCACAAAGTATTCTAAGACCCATTAGTACATGCAATCACCTCGATTCACAGTTTAAACCTTTCCAATGCCATGGAAAAACTATTTCCGAAATGTATCCAACAAGCTGCATTTACAATGTTCAAATAATGCACTTTGATAAATCACTGACGAACATAACCTCACGCAACGAAAGGAAAAAATCACACAATTCAAAGACGAAGATAAATTATGCTGGTTCCCCTGTGCAAATGCATTATTTTTTTTATATCTGTACTGTTTGCATTTTTAGATGCTTTGTACTGGGATGGAAAGTGCCCGATGCCCTTAACCTTTAGATACTCGCGCTCAGTTTTCCCCTTTTATTACTCGTGTGGGGTCTTTAAGGCCTGCGGGATAGTATGCATTGAAAAAATACTCTAATTACAATACAATTGCATCTTATTTTACTGCAAACACTGAACCACATTAAAAAGCATGTTTACAAGAAATCAATTCACATAAAGTAGCATTAAGTTCATGACAGTGTTCTTTTTCTCACATTACACACACTTCTCACATATTTTCTTCGTGTGCTCTCCACAGACATATTCCTTGCATTTTTCACATATAGTTTCTATTTTCCCGTCCTTTGACCTAGGGCAAATCACGCATTTCTTTCTTGAATTGTCTGGCTCCTGTACATCTTCCTTGTCACCATTATCTGTATGTAGTCTTTTCTTGAGATTTCTAGGCAGACTAGGTATAGCAGCACGCGCCAACAGACATGGTTTAATGACTTCTTTCGCTTGCTCTTTCAAAAATACTTTCCTTGGCATGTTTTTTCTCGTATCTGGTATTGAATTTCAATACAACAAAAGCGTTGATACCAACCACATTGAAGAGATGGTAGGAAACGAGTGTCCATCTGTTCGTTCGTCGTGCTACGTTGTAAGTTTGGCATAACTTGTCATTTGTATGTACACCACCTTTCGTGCCGTTATAAAACATCATCTGAATCCCAACTCACTAATTCACTTTTACTTTCTTCACTTTCGGTGTAATAATTGCTGAATATTTCACAGTCTGGATCAGAATCAGAAGCAACTAGGACATCATCATCGTCTCCTTCTTCTTCTTCTTCTTCTTCTTCTTCTGAAGGCCACTGTTCAATATCCTGTACTTGACGACTATGCCTTCCAGCCGTATTCATCTGAAAGCGAAATACAAATAGAAGTAACCCGGAAATATGAGAGAAAACAATAACATTTTGCACTATTTGCTGCACTGTATCTCATGTCGAAGTAGAAGCGCCTTATACTGTAGGTTATAGGCTTACTTCTTGTATATTAACAATTCCCCGACATCACAAGAGGTTCGGATGCTGGTCAAAACATGTGTGTTACACGTTCACATCATCAAAACTAAAAAATAGTTAGTTATATGCAATGTGTGCAAGAATAATGAAAGAGTGACTTTATTTTATTTTCATACGTAATTACTCGCGTGGGGTCTTCCAGGCCTGGTCAGTGCTCTCCACAGAGTACCTTACTTGGCAACAGTGATCCAACTACTGAACTGAGTTCCCCTCCCCACTATATGAAGCTATTGCGTGTGTCAAAAAAATATAAGAATTTAAAAAGCGGGTGGGGCCTCAAAGACCCCGTGCGAGTAATTAAAGGTTAAAACATTGTAACTTATCGAATTTTTCTATGACGAAGGGATAAAGTTTCTCGCTTCCATGTGCATTGCAATTGCAACAAAGATCCCCGACCCTTGTATGATTCTCCGGCTGGCACTTTCTCCTTTAAAACCATAAGACCGCTTGGGCTCGCATTAAAATAAAGCAATGCAGTTTCATCGGCAATGACAGTATTGTTTGGTGCCTACGAATTTATTATATGAGCCACGCTTTTTCGTAAACTGTCGGCATCGCCAGTGTTCGCGCATTCTGTTTTCCCGCACACTGCCTGTTGCGTGATATTACGGCGTTCCTTAAAAGGTTGAATACAAAAGAATTCCGATTTCATTCAACTTGGCAATCATGAAGCGCACTGTAGACACACCGAAGTGAGTGTAAGTGCGGAAAGCTACCAAAACCACGTTCCGGAACACGCGTTCTATTATGACGCGCATAAATTTCGAGTTGAAATTACTCATGGTAATTCTAAATTCCCATAGAGGGAATTAGATATTTTTCCACCAATAGAGCATATCAAAAATCAGATCAAAAATTAGATGTTGGCTTTTCAGGCGTTTGCTCTATTAACCAGCATTTCGTCTTAGGTCTGACACTAGACTCATCAGAGTGGGATGTGTCAGACCCTACCCACTGATGCTGGGGTGTATGCAGGTGAACTTATCAGAAGCCTCTTATGTGGCACAGTCTGATAACTGCATACGGGAGATAAAACTCCACAATGGAATTAATGCCCGCCTAGCAATTCCAAATGGTAATTCTAAATTCCCATGGAGGGAATTAGATATTTTTCCACCAATAGAGCATATCAAAAATCAGATCAAAAATTAGATGTTGGCTTTTCAGGCGTTTGCTCTATTAACCAGCATTCCCTCCATGGGAATTTAGAATTACCATTTGGAATTGCTAGGCGGGCATTAATTCCATTGTGGAGTTTTATCTCCCGTATGCAGTTATCAGACTGTGCCACATAAGAGGCTTCTGATAAGTTCACCTGCATACACCCCAGCATCAGTGGGTAGGATCTGACACATCCCACTCTGACGAGTCTAGTGTCAGACCTAAGACGAAATGCTGGTTAATAGAGCAAACGCCTGAAAAGCCAACATCTAATTTTTGATCTGATTTTTGATATGCTCTATTGGTGGAAAAATATCTAATTCCCTCCATGGGAATTTAGAATTACCATTTGGAATTGCTAGGCGGGCATTAATTCCATTGTGGAGTTTTATCTCCCGTATGCAGTTATCAGACTGTGCCACATAAGAGGCTTCTGATAAGTTCACCTGCATACACCCCAGCATCAGTGGGTAGGGTCTGACACATCCCACTCTGACGAGTCTAGTGTCAGACCTAAGACGAAATGCTGGTTAATAGAGCAAACGCCTGAAAAGCCAACATCTAATTTTTGATCTGATTTTTGAAATTACTCTGTAACATACTATTGTTTTAAAATGTAAAGGCAGTTTTGAATTAAAAGTCTGAATTTCGGTAATGGGGCCGACATTGTACTTCGAATTACGAATTATCCATATTTCGAATTAAACAATTTAAATAACATGCAAAACTGTATCTCATGTTTCCGGGAACGATAGCTTCTTCGAATTACGTGGGATTTTGAATTAACCGATTTCGAATTATCGAGGTTCTACTGTATATCCCTCAGTCTTTTGTCTATGACTTTCTCCTTTTTTAGCCCATGTGATAAGAGGGTTATACCTCTACGATTTTCTTATTTCTACCTATTTCCTTTTTTTTTTCCTTTTTCTCCTTTTCTTCCACATCTATAACTGTGAAGGGTTTAGGTTTAACTCAGTCAATCATTCGCCACTGATCTGCATTTAGGCCAGACACCCAGGTGGCAGATTTCCTATCTGTTGTTTACCTAGTCTTTTCTTAAATAATTGCAAAGAATTTGGAAATTTATTGAACGTCTCCCTTGGTAAATTATTCCAGTCCCTAACTCCTCTTCCTATAAATGAATATTTACCCCAATTTGTCCTCTTGAATTCCAACTTTATCTTCATATTGTTATGTTACCTACTTTTAAAAACACCACTCAAACTTATTCCTCTACTAATGTCATTCCATGCCATCTCCCCATGGACAGCTTGGAACAGTAATGTCCAATAATGGACCAACAATATTGGTAATATAAATTTACTCATTCAGAACAAATATTTCAGATTCCCTATGGGAATCAACATCTTTATCAACATACCACTTAGTCGAGCAGCTCATCTCCTTTCTCCCAAATCTTCCCAGCCCAAATTTCACAACATTTTCATAACACTACTCTTTTGTCGGAAATCACAGAACAAACAGAGCTGCTTTTCTTTGGATTTTTTCCAGTTCTTGAATCAAGTAATCCTGGTGAGGGCCCCATACACTGGAATCATACTCTAGTTGGGGTCTTATCAGAGACTTACTGGGCGAGTTAGCCATGTGGTCAGGGGCACGCGGCTGTGAGCTTGCATCTGGGAGATAGTGGGTTCGAATCCCACTGTCGGCAGCCCTGAAGATGGTTTTCCATGGTTTCCCATTTTCACACCAGGCAAATGCTGGCTGGGGCTGTACTACCTTAATTAAGATCACGGTCGCTTCCTTCGAACTCCTAGGCCTTTCCTATCCCATCGTTGCCATAAGACCTATCTATGTCAGTGTGACGTAAAGCCACTAACAAAAAAAAACAAAATTTATATGCCCCCTCTTTTACATTCTTACTACAAACCCTAAATACCCTCATAACCATAAGCAGGGATCTGTACCTTTTAGCTACAATACCGTTTATGTGATTACCCCAATGAAGATCTTTCCATATATTAACACCTATGTACTTACAGTGCACAGTGGGCGAGGAATCATGTCTAGCTGGACAAAAGTCATTTTGGGAAGTTAATTGAAGCACTATTTTACCCTATGCATTTCGTCCACCACTGTCTGAACTACAATAGCCTGAGTTGTCGTGTATTGTAGTGACTTATTAAGATTTAGAGTGCTTATTCTATTATTTTGAGTAGTCCTGCGAATTTCAAACTGTAATTGTAATTTCCATTTCAGATTGTGCTTAGTAATAACCTGTTGTATTATAATTAGGTTACGTCTGAACGTAGTTTAAAATCATTGTAGTGTATTATAGTAGGTATTTTATTATAAATTAGTGCGTTTATTCTATTACTGTGAAATATTTGTGTAGTATAGTACCTGTATTATCTATAGTATCTGTGGTATCTGTATTAACTCTCTTACTAGAATTCTGTTGCAGTAATTAGGGCAGGCTTAACTGCACTTTAGAATTGTGTAGACCTAATTCTTGTGTATTACTTTTGGTTTTCAGTAATTAACAGCAATTTTCATTCTGTTAGGGTGTTGTAGAAAAAAAATCGTACAACTAAGTACCGGTAGTATTGCAGTGTAGTAGTAGCTTATATTAATTACCTTGTTGTGTGATTTTTGTGAACTATCCTAGACAATATTTCTTTCCTTTCATTTTTATAGGCAATATTTCTTTCCTTTCATTTTTATTTGCACAGAATAAGTTATTTTATTTTTCCTTTTCTTCCCATTATTCCGTAAATAATGGCTAAGCAGTGCAACTGTAGGAACTGTGGGTGTGGCCAGGCATTAAGGAGTATGAGGGAGGAGTTGGAGAGTTTGGGTGAGATAATTAGGATTCTCTCAGAGGACAGGAAGGAAAGTAGGCCTCCCTCAAATAATGTACAGGATACAGTAGGTGTAACGGAGGGATGGGAAGGAAATGGGGGAATTGTAGAAGACAGGTGGTCTAATGTTTTAAGGGGAAGGAGATTGCAGGCTAAGGGCTCTGTTCAGGATCAGAATTCAGGACAGGTGTCTGTTAGAAATCGGTACGAGTCACTGCAGGTAGAACAACCGAGGGAAGATGAGGAACAGGGAACTGTTGCTGAGATGTGTGGAAGTAGGAGGAAGGGAAAAGGTAGGAAAGGGAAATGTAGGGTAGTGGAAAGGAAAAGACAGGTGGAACAGGGTCATGGGAGCGAGAAAAGGGAGGAGGAAGTAGGTTCTGCAGCAGTGAGAGAAGATAGGGCTGACCAGGAGGGGAGGGGATCAAATGAGGTGGGTAGGGTTGAGGCTCTGGTCATGGGGGATTCCATCATTAGACATGTGGGGAAAGTGTGTGGAGGAAAGGGAACCAGGGTAGAGTGTTATCCAGGAATTAGGTCGAGGCAGATGTTGAGGAAAGTAGAAGAGAAGGAAGAGGGAAAGGAGAAGGTGGTGGTGTTTCACGTTGGTACTAACAACGTAAGGCAAGCAGGTATCAATACCAACATAGTTGGGGATGTGTGGGATCTGGTAAATGCAGCACAAATGAAGTTTAAGGAAGCGGAGATTGTTATCAGTGGAATACTCTGTAGGAGGGATACTGACTGGAAGGTGATTGGGGATTTAAATGAGACTATGAAGTGGGTATGTGGGAAACTGGGAGTGAGATTTCTAGATCCTAATGGGTGGGTAGGAGACAGGGATCTGCACCCAGATGACCTTCACTTAAACAAACGGCAGTGGTACATATAAGTTAGGAAAGTTGTTTAGAAGGGTTATAGGCAGGTACAATCAGGGAAAAGGGGTGGCCTAGGGAGCGGTGTTAAGTGAACAGGGAACTGGAAATCAAGTAGGGATGATATAAAACTGTTAGTGCTCAACTGTAGAAGCATTGTAAACAAAGGAATCGAATTAAGTAATTTGATAGATATATACTTACCAGATATTGTAATAGGAGTTGAATCATGGCTGAGAAATGATATAATGGATGCAGAGATATTCTCACGGAACTGGAGTGTGTATCGTAGAGATAGGATAGGAATGGTAGGAGGGGGAGTATTCATTCTGGTGACAGAAGAATTTGTAAGCTACGAAAAAGTTAAGGATGAAAAACATGAAATTCTGGGTGTAAGGCTCCTCTAAAGATCATAGGCAACTTGATGTCTTTGGAGTGTACAGACCGGGAAAGGGTAGCGCTGACGCTGATTCAGAATTATTTGATAAGATAATCAGCTATGTTGGAAATGATATGGGAAGGAATGTGATAGTAGCAGGTGATCTCAATTTACCAAATGTCAATTGGGAAGGTAATGCGAACGACAGGAAGCATGACCAACAAATGGCAAATAAGCTAATATGGGAAGGGCACCTGATTCAGAAAGCGATGGAACCAACTGGAGGGAAGAATATTTTGGATGTGGTGCTAATAAAACCAGATGAGCTCTATAGAGAAACCGAAGTAATAGATGGTATTAGTGATCACGAAGCTGTTTTTGTTTTAGTTAAAAAGAAATGTGAAAGAAAGGAAGGTATTAAAATTAGGACTATTAGGCAGTACCATATGGTTGATAAAACAGGCATGAGGGAGTTTTTAAAAAGTAACTATGATTGCTGGAAAATGGTAAAAATGTAAACAGACTGGGATGGGTTTAAAGCAATTGTTGAGGAATGTGAAAATAGGTTTGTTCCTTTAAAGGTGGTAAGGAATGGTAAGGATCCACTATATTATAACAGAGAAGTAAAGAGACTAAGAAGGAGGTGCAGACTGGAAAGAAATAGAGTTAGAAATTGTTATGGAATTAAGGAGAAATTGAAGGAACTTACTAGGAAATTGAATCTAGCAAAGAAGTCAGCTAAGGATAACATGATGGCAAGCATAGTTGGTGATCATACAAATTTTAGTGAAAAATGGAAGAGTATGTATAGGTACTTTAAGGCAGAAATAGGTTCCAAGAAGGACATTCCAGGAATCATTAATGAACAAAGGGAGTGTGTATGCGAGGATCTTCTAAAGGCAGAAGTATTCAGTCAGCAGTATGTAAAGATTGTTGGTTACAAGGATAATGTTCGGATAGGGGAAGTGAGTAACACTAAAGAAGTATTAAAATTTACCTATGATAGCAATGACATTTACAGTAAGAAACTAAAAGTTGAAAACTAGAAAAGCAGCTGGAATTGATAAGATTTCTGGGGATATACTAAAGGCAGTGGGTTGGGAAATAGTACCATATCTGAAATGCTTATTTGATTATTGTTTGGTTGAAGGAACTATACCAAATGAATGGAGAGTTGCTATAGTAGCCCCTGTGTGTAAAGGAAAGGTCGATAGACATAAAGCTGAAAATTACAGGCCAGTCAGTTTAACATGCATTGTATGTAAGCTTTGGGAAAGCATTCTTTCTGATTATATTAGACATGTTTGCAAAATTAATAACTGGTTTGACAGAAGGCAGTTTGGGTTTAGGAAAGATTATTCGACTGCAGCTCAGCTTGTAGGATTTCAGCAAGATATAGCAGATATCCTGGATTCAGGAGGCCAAATAGTCTGTATTACGATTGACCTATCTAAGGCATTTGATAGGGTAGATCATGGAAGACTACCGGAAAAAATGAGTGCAATTGGACTATAGAGCGTTCCAACCTTAAATTGCAGTACAGCGTAGATGGAGCGCGCTGTTGCGAAATCGACTCATGAAGATCACGCTCGAGTGTGACTCAAACAGGGCGTCACATTTCCACATTTTTCGTTTGTAATTTTGTAATTTTAACTTCATTCATTCATAAATTAATATTTGTAGGGTGGTAAAATAAATACAACATACCTTAATCACTGGCGTTGGTCTCAGACATTGGACGTACACCTTCTGTCCATTCTGCAAGGCCTGATGTTCCCGCGTTGGATGAACCGGCTTCGGGAGATGAACTTGAGGATGATACGGACGATGAAGAAAGTCGTATTAAAAAATTTTCATCGTCGACATCGTCCTGTAATTCGTCTGCTTTCCACAAATCTCTTTCATTTTTCTTTACTTCGTTCACGTAATTTGCCCAATTGTCTTATGTTTTTATGGCATAAAAATGTTAGTTCAGCATTATGAACAAAACCATGTTCATTACCCACATTTTCCTTGCATTTTTCTGCCGTCCTTCTCTTTTTTTGCTTTTTTTTTTGCGGGAGTTCGCAAAGGACCATGTGTGTGTGTTCCTTCCTTATAACATAGATTGTTCTTTCGGAACAACCTGTAGCTTTAGCTGTTTCACTGACTGCGCTGCTCATAGTCATAGTCTTTAAAAAATAATCCAGGACACTCATAATATTGCTTTCTTTTCCCCTGAGTTTACCTACGGAACGTTTCTTTTTAATTTGACGATCCATTGTACATCCTTCTGCACTTTTTCTTCGAACTAATAACCCCCCGCAAGAGCACAAACTGACAACTACACAGACTACACAAACACAACAAACACAATCCACTTGTCCTCAAGAACTATACATTTATTACTGATCTTGTCCGGCCCCATGGCTTAAATGATTAACGTGCTGGCCTTTGGTCCAGAGGGCCCCGGGTTCGATTTTCGCCCGGGTCGAGGATTTTAACCTTCATTGGTTAATTCCAATGGCTCGGGGGCTGGGTGTGTGTGCCGTCTTCAGCATTAGAATTCATCACAGGTAGGGCCACATTCTTATAGACGCGCAGGTCGCCTATGTGGCGTCAACTCGAAAGACCTGCACTCGGCCTCCTCGGAGGCCACATGCCATTAAATATTATATATATCACTGATCTTTATATAATCAATCTTATAATACTGATAAAATGAACACCACTGCACACGGCTGTCAGTATATTTAAAAGCTCAGCCAGCCGAGTCACTCGTGAAACGTAAACAAACGAGACGTTCTCCCTGTCATAAATTAAGAGATAACGAGATAAAGACTTGAGGTATGATTTAAAAATAACTTCCATATCCGAAGACCGTTTGCTTTGCTTTAACCACGCCATGATCCTTCTGCACTTTTTCTTAGAAATTAGATCCCCACGCACGAGCACGAACTCACGAACCACACAAACGAAATACACTTGCCCTCAAGAATTATATATATGTCACTGATATGTATTTAATCACTATTATACATACTACTGACGAAATGAGCACTGCACTGCATGCGACTGTCTGGAAATGTTAAAAGCGCATATTTGGGAGATCATTACCGTACTTCAGCCAGCCAGCCAGCCAGCCAGACAGCCAGCCAGCCGAGTCACGCGCGAAACCAAAATTCAAGGATATATTCTTCCTATCACAAATTAAGAACTAAGCAAGATAAGAACTTCGGGATTGTTTTAAAAATAACTTCCATATCTGAAGACCATTTGCCTCGCTTTGACCCCCCATGTAAATTCAATAGGAAAGGCGCTGGCCAGCGACTGACTTTTTCGTGCCTGCACATAAAATTCCCGGAACATGACTGAAAATAAACGCATATAACTGCATTTTGTTATTTTTTAAATGTAAAAATAAACTGATCTACATCGAGCTGAAATGTTTCTTTACCAGCAGTGAAAAAATTAGGAAAATTATGAATATAAAATAGGAGTTATGACATGATAAGTTCTATGCAATGAAGATTTTGCATTTGGCGAAACTTTCCATTATATTGCCATTTTCACACTAAATTATTTTTTTAAATTTTTTTTTGTTAACGGCATCAAATGCGCCTTGAAATTCTGTACACAACACGATATTCACCCATTTTAAACGATAACATTCTGATTTACGGATATTTGGCAAACCCGCTGCATTAGAGTAGGACAGCGCTACCCGCAAAACACGGGAGAAGGAAAGAGACGGAATTATCCCATTACTGCTGTACTGCAATTTAAGGTTGGAACGCTCTATAGAAAAAAGAGTGACTGAATGGGTGGCTATATTTCTAGAAAACAGAACTCAGAGAATTAGAGTAGGCAAAGCTTTATCTAACCCTGTAATAATTAAGAGGGGTATTCCTCAAGGCAGTATTATTGGACCTGTATGTTTTCTTATATATATATATCAATGATATGTGTAAAGAAGTGGAATCAGAGATAAGGCTGTATGCAGATGATGTTATTCTGTACAGAGTAATAAATAAGTTACAAGATTGTGAGTGGCTGCAGGGTGACCTCAATAGTGTTGTGAGATGGACGGTGGACAATTGTATGATGATAAACGGGGTTAAAAGTCGGATTGTGAGTTTCACAAATAGGAAAAGTCCTCTCAGTTTTAATTACTGCGTTGATGGGGTGAAAGTTCCTTTTGGGGATCATTGTAAGTACCTAGGTGTTAATATAAGAAAAGACCTTCATTGGGGTAATCACATAAATATTGATTGTTAATAAAGGGATCTCTGCACATGGTTATGAGGGTATTTAGGGGTTATAGTAAGGATGTAAAGGAGAGGGCATGTAAGTCTCTGGTAAGACACCAACTAGAGTATGGTTCCAGTGTATGGGACCCTCACCAGGATTACTTGATTCAAAAACTGGAAAAAATCCAAAGAAAAGCAGCTCGATTTGTTCTGGGTGATTTCCGACAAAAGAGTAGCATTACAAAAATGTTGCAGAGTTTGGGCTGGGAAGAACTGGGAGAAAGGAGACGAGCTGCTCGATTAAATGGTATGTTCCGAGCTGTCAGTGGAGAGATGGCGTGGGAGGACATCGGTAGATGAATAAATTTGAGCGGTGTCTTTAAAAGTAGGAAAGATCACAATATGAAGATAAAGTTGGAATTCAAAAGGACAAATTGGGGTAAATATTCGTTTATAGGAAGAGGAGTTAGGGATTGGAATAACTTACCAAGGGAAATGTTCAATGATTTTCCAATTTCTTTGCGATCATTTAAGAAAACGCTAGGTAAACAACAGATAGGGAATCTGCCACCTGGGCAACTGCCCTAAATGCAGATCAGTAGTGATTGATTATACTTGGTTTGTTCTTATTCTCATTGTCATAAATCAAGATAAAATAAACACTGAAGTTGCGATGTGTCAGCCGATTCCGATAGCGCACCTCTTAACACGGTGAAGAAGAAACGCATTAGTTTAATCTTGGTATTAGGTTGTCACAGTGGTTAAGCACTT
The DNA here is from genome assembly GCF_040414725.1 of Anabrus simplex. Taxonomy (NCBI): domain Eukaryota; kingdom Metazoa; phylum Arthropoda; class Insecta; order Orthoptera; family Tettigoniidae; genus Anabrus; species Anabrus simplex. The sequence goes on from NC_090271.1 coordinate 159,182,590, forward strand.
AACTATCAGAATTATATTCGTTGCGTTATACAGAGTCAGTCAGTTGTGACCAATGAAAAAATAATCACTTTCAAATTCAGTAAATTCCCATAGACTATAAAAAAACTTGTAAGAATTCAGCCCTATTCATGAATACAACATACAGTGTCTTCCTTACTCCATCTTTAAAATGTTGTGCATATTTGCACCTTTTTGATAAATATAATATTGTTTACAGAACTAACTCCACAGGCGTGGTTGTGTGCTCTTCAAGGAGGTATTGTGTATTAAGGCTTCTACTGAAGCATTATGTGATTTTGTAGTGCACAAATATGACCTGCACCGAGCTCGGTAGCTGCAGTCGCGCTTAAGTGCGGCCAGTATCCAGTATTCGGGAGATAGTGGGTTCGAAACCCACTGTCGGCAGTCCTGAAGATGATTTTCCATGGTTTCCCATTTTCACACCAGGCAAATGCTGGGGCTGTACCTTAAGGCCATGGCCACTTCCTTCCCACTCCTAGCCATTTCCTGTACCATTGTTGCCATAAGACATATCTGTGTCGGTGCGACGTAAGGCAACTTGCAAAAAAAAAAAAAAAAAAAAAAAAATATGACCTGTATAACTCTTCTAAAAATATTTTAAGGACTATTAAAAAATCTAAGTGTTTTTAAGTGTAATTTTGGTATGAAATGGAAGCAATGCTGTAGAAAGGATCGTTTCCTTACCAAATGCAGTGCATGGCTAGATGGAGAAGTACAAATTTAATAAAGACGAAGGCCTTGCAACAGAGAAAACTGATCCTTCAAGAATGGAAAGACCAAGGAAGCTTTTTACTGACTGTGGAGATAAAATGAAACGCAGGCATATCCAACCTTTAGTAGAAGAGAAATCTCATGTAGAACTTGTATTAGCTGCAGAGGTATCACTTAGGTCCACTGGTAAAAGGGATGCTGCAGGGATTCTTAAGGATATTGTGGAATCATCACCACAAAGGGCTTACGAGGTACAAGAGAGGTTTTAAATCGCCGTCAGTGCCTCCCATGCGTTATAGCGCAGAAGAAGCTTTAGGGTTTGGTAGATAATGCATTTTCAGAGAGACAGTATGTCAACCTACGAGTTGGGGCAAAAGCAAGGAACAGTGACTTTTATCCAATCTATAGTGTTGTGAGAGAAACAAAACTGAAGTGCTACCCTCCAAAGGCAGCTCTCAAGGTGACAGAGATCTCTGTTGAAGTAACAATGCAGGCTCCTGTAGACCACACAATTCTTCAACTTGTAAGTGTGCAAGCTGATGTTAAAAACGATGTGTTCAAGCGGGGCTGTGACGGCGATAGTAATCCGAGTGTATACAAACAAAAATTCCAGTCGGAAAATATCCAGCGGCTGTGATATATTTGTTTTCTTTAGTGCCTTTGCAGTTACATTCCATTTCAAATGAGGACAAAAGTCCCAATACATGTGTAACAATATAATGTCGAACATAAAGCATTCCAGATAAAACGACTTTTTTCCAACAAGGTATGATTCCTGGCCCACTTTACAGTGATCCTCATTAGGAACTTCCAGCCCATCAACACAGTAATCAAACCTGAGAAGACTTTGCCTATTAGTGAAACTCTCAACCTGACTTTTAACCTCGTTTATCATCATACTGGCCGGGCTGAGTGGCTCAGACGGTTGAGGCGCTGACCTTCTGACCCCAACATGGCAGGTTCGATCTTGGCTCAGTCCAGTTGTATTTGAAGGTGCTCAAATACATCAGTCTTGTGTCGGTAGATTTACTGGCATGTAAAAGAACTCCTGCGGGACTAAATTCCGGCACCTCGGCGTCTCTGAAAACTGTAAAAGAGTAGTTAGTGGTACATAAAACAAATAACATTATTTATTATTATTATTATTATTATCATCATACCATTGTCTGCTGTCCATCTCACATCATTGTCGAGGTCTTTTTGCAGTTGCTCACAATCTTGTAACATATTTCTTAGTCTATACAGTATAACATCATCCGCAGAAAGCCTTACCTCTGATTCCAGCTTCTTACTCATTTATATATAAGAAAACATAAAGGTCCAATAATACTGCCATGAAGAATTCACCTCTTAATGATTGCAGGATCAGATAATGCTTCACCCACTCTAATTCTCTGAGTTCTGTTATCTAGAAATATAGCCACCCATTCAGTCACTCTTTTGTCTAGTCCAGTTGGGCTCATTTTTGCCAGTAGTCTCTCATGATCTACCCTGTCAAATGCCTTGGATAGGTCAAGAAGTAAGTATAAATAACCACCTAATCGATACTTTATTAATGCCTCAGGCAAAATTGAATATAATTAAAACTTACAGGACATGTTTCGACCACTTAGTGGTCCTCTTCAGCTGAAGCATTAATAAAGTATCGATTAGGTGGTTATTTATACTTACTTCTTGATTAAACATCGATACGGTCATGAAATGGACAACTTGTAATTGGATAGGTCAATCACGACACAGTCCACTTGACTTCCCGAATCTAGGATATCTGCTATATCTTGCTGGAATCCTACAAGTTGAGCTTTCCTAAACCCAAACTGCCCTCTATTGAACCAGTTATTAATTTTGCAAACATCTATACTAATAATATAAAAAAGAGAGACTGCAAATTTTGTGAGTTTGTTTATATCTGGAGGTTAATCTCAGAAACTAATGGACCGATTCTAAAAATTCTTTCACTAATAGAAAGCTACATTATTCCTGAGTGTTATAGGCTATATTTTATATTGTTAAATGTAAGCTTTCACTGACTCCCACCGGTGTTTAAGGGGTGTGGCAGAAAGAAAAGGGCCTTTGGCACATTAATATAGGCAAAATATTCAATTTGTCGTACAAGGACAAGACAAAGCTCATTCTAAACCTCACGACATGTAGAACAAAACTCGGTGAGGCCCTGTGGGCCCCAAAAAACCATGTTTTCTCAAGGATTCTGCTGAAGAATACAGACCTAGTGTTCAAAGTAGGCACGTGTGTAAATGTAGACTAGGACAAGGAGAGGTTCTGCTACACATATCACTGCCTCAAAAAAAGCACTGTTGGATTGGTGTTCAAACAGACACATTAAAATTAGCAAACGGACACTCTTAGAATTCACTAAAAATTGCAGTAGTGAAGCAGGCTCCTTAAAACGATAACTTGGATGCAGCACTTTTACAATAGTTTCATCAAACGAGATCGGAAGAGGATACTAATTTCGGGTGCTGTGTGTGCTGAAAAACCAACATTTTTTCATTGGGCCTTAAGGCTTAGAATGTCCTTGGCTAAAATCGCAGTAAACGTAATAAACTTCATCTTATTTTCCGTATTGAACTGAGATCACAATAATTTAAAGTCTATCAAGTTCCACCTTTTCAATACTAATACAATGTTGTTGGATGATATTTACAACATTATTTATTATTACAGTAATCTCAGCCATAGACGCCCAAGAGAGATCCGGTTTACTCTAGGTCCGCTAGATGGCAGAGTAAACCGGAACGTCGAAATTGACGAGCAGACAGCCAGATGGCGTCAAATCGAAATGTCTGCAAACGGTAGCTGAGGCCATACGATTATTATTATTATTATTATTATTACAGTACATGTTTCGGTGCTCTATTAAGTCACCATCATCAGCTGATTTAGAAAATGTGAAAAAACTTGGCGATATAAATATTAAATATTAAACAAAATATTGTCATAATTAATTCATACATATACATATTTACAACAGAATATTTATTGATTAAATCCTAAACATCTATTATGTTATATTAAATTTCCCTAATATGTAACAAGAAAATTCTTGTAAGTCATAATTCTAAAATTTTTTCATCTGGTTGATGATTTGTCTTAAACATTCTTTAATGTCTGAAATCCTATGCTCTCGTGCTGTCTAATTAGAATGCACACTTAAAATTGAGGAATTAAAATTGCATGTAGTCTATTTGATGTTAAAAATGTTCATTTCCTTTGTATATTAGCTGTTTTTGTTGGATGAAATTCATTATATATACATACATACATTATCATTATAGACTGTTATGCCTTTCAGCGTTCAGTCTGCAAGCCTCTGAGAATTTACTAAACGTCGCCACAATCCTCGATTTGCAATTAGTGTTGTGGCTTCATTTAGTTCTATACCTCTTATCTTTAAATCGTTAGAAACAGAGTCTAACCATCGTCGTCTTGGTCTCCCTCTACTTCTCTTACCCTCCATAACAGTAAAATGAGCCGTCTTCTTATATTTGTTAAGTACTAAAACTTCGTATTTTTATTGCTTTGTGCGTGGTTGGAACTGTAATTTGTCCTACAGTTGTTATACGGAATTATCTTCTCAGTTCAATGGGAACCCTGCAATGATGAAACCCAATATTAAAAAGCGAGAAAATAGACTGTAGGACAAATTACAGTTCCAACCACGCACAAAGCAATAAAAATACGAAGTTTTAGTACTTAACAAATATAAGAAGATGGCTCATTTTTCAACAATTACATATAATGAATTTCATCCAACAAAAACAGCTAATATACAAAGGAAATGAACATTTTTAACATCAAATAGACTACATGCAATTTTAATTCCTCAATTTTAAGTGTGCATTCTAATTAGACAGCACGAGAGCATAGGATTTCAGACATTAAAGAATGTTTAAGACAAATCATCAACCAGATGAAAATTTTTTAGAATTATGACTTACAAGAATTTTCTTGTTACATATTAGGGAAATTTAATATAACATAACAGATGTTTAGGATTTAATCAATAAATATTCTGTTGTAAATATGTATATGTATGAATTAATTATGACAATATTTTGTTTAATATTTAATATTTATATCGCCAAGTTTTTTCACATTTTCTAAATCAGCTGATGATGGTGACTTAATAGAGCACCGAAACATGTACTGTAATAATAAATAATGTTGTAAATATCATCCAACAACATTGTATTAGTATTGAAAAGGTGGAACTTGATAGACTTTAAATTATTGTGATCTCAGTTCAATACAGAAAATAAGATGAAGTTTCTTAAGTTTAATGATGAAGCCCACCAGGCATTTATTGTAGCTCATCGTTATATGAATTTAAGAATAAAAGTGGGAAAACTTGGTAAGGATATTAAATTTATTAGACAATGTTTAACATATGATTTGACTCCAAATTTCTTAAAAAGTGTTTTAAAAAGGGACCCAGTTGTGCCGCATCGAAGTGTAAACTGGTTAAAGTCCAAAAGACAATGGCTTTATAATGAATTAAAATTCCTCCATAAAAAGAAGTTCTTTTTGAATCGGCAATTATATGAGACTCACCTCAAAGCTACATTCTTGCTCTCGGCATCACAATGGAACCTTTTTCAAAATAAAGTTCAATTCAAATTATCTAACGTACTTGCAAGTAAACAATCAACATTGGAGAAAAAGCTAGAGGTGCGAAGGAAAGAAGCAGAAAAAGTTCGAACTCAATCTTCATCCTTGATCCAAAGGTCCAATTTTACACCTAACGAAGATCCATTGAAACATTTTCATGCTCCAGTCATAAACCTTTCCAAGGTCAACTTGAACGAAGAGGAAAGACTTATCCTTGAGAAAGGTCCAAAACATAATTGGCCGACCTTCAATCAAGCTAAAATAACTAAAAATCTGATCATAGAAACAGAAACTGCGCTCGGAAAATTGCCATTCGACTTGCAAGATGAAGTCAGAATGGAAGTAAAGAAACAGCTAAACAAAATGATTATTAATAATAATAATAATAATAATAATAGTAATAGTAATAATAATAATAAGAATAATAATAAATTTGTTATCCCAAAAGATTCCTTTAAGGATAGGAAACAAATACTTGAACTTAAAAAGAAAATAAAAAACGAAGAGCTTATAGTCACTAAAGCTGATAAAGGCAATGTAACCGTCATTATGCACAAAGCTGATTACATTCAAAAAACAAAAGACTTTTTTAAAGATGACTCTTTCTCTATTATAAAAAAGGACCCGACTCAATCATTGCAGAAATAATTGAAACAAACATTGAAAACATCTTCTTTCCTCTTTAACGATTACGAGAAGCAGAAATTAATTAGCATGAACCCTGGTCTTCCTACCGCCAAAGCTCTGCCAAAAATCCACAAGGCCGGAGTCCCCATTAGACCAATTATCAATTGCAGACCTGGCCCCCTTTACAAATTAGCGCAGTATATTCAAAAATTCTTAAAACAACATTACAGATTCACTGCAAATAAAGCCATAAAGAATTCCATAGAATTCACTAAAGAATTAATTAAATTTCGATTACAGGATCACCACACAATGCATTCTTTTGATATAGTAAATATGTTCCCTAATATCAAAACTAATAAATTGCTTCCCATTGTAGCTAAGAATTTGAAAGAATACAGCCGCTTAAGCAAACTTGAAATTGACGAATTCATGGCGATTTTAAAATTACTGATCAATAACAACTATTTCACGTTCGATCAAACCATTTATAAACAGAATGGCCTTGCAATGGGATCTCCGGTCTCAGGAATTTTGGCAGAGATTTATTTGGATTTCTTCGAGGACACACAAATAATTATTAATGAAAAATTCAAAAATGTTCTATTTTGGTCTAGGTATGTAGATGATGCATTTGTTATCCTGGATGAAAGCATAACCAACGCATCTATGACTCTTAGTAATCTTAACACGATAGATACGGATATAAAATTTGCTTTAGAATCCGAAATAGATAAATCCATTAATTATCTGGACCTAAAGATCAATAGGCATGCCTCTTCATTTTCTTTTAGTATTTACAGAAAACCCACACAAACTGTAGCCACAATACGAAATGATTCGATACACCCCTCAGCTCACAAATGTGCGTCTTATAACAGCTTGGTGAATCGCGCTTTAAACATACCAATGTCCAAACAAAACTTGGACAAGGAACTAAATATCATTCGAGCTATGGCTAAAGCCAACGGTTTTAAAGAGAATTTCATAGAACGAATAATAAACAAATTCAAATATCGCCCTCAAACGAGCCTGATGAAAAATAAACCAGAAGCTAAGGAAATCGCAACCTTCACGTTTAATAAAGATGTACATAGAATTACAAATATTTTCAAGAAACGTAACATCAGGATCGCATTCAAGACAGATAATAGAAGTACAACAGTTTTACATAATGCTTCAGTTGTCAACAAAATCAACCCATATTCTAAATCAGGGGTATATAGATTTGAATGTAATGACTGTTCAAGCGGATACATAGGACAAACTGGGCGCAGCTTCAACGTCAGATATCAGGAACATCTTAACGCTATAAAATATCACAGATTCTCAGCGGTAGGTCAACATATTCATGAGTACAAACATAAGTTCACAGACATTGATAAAGACCTCGAGATCATGGAAATACTTTCTAAAGGACAGAAGCTTGACATTACTGAAGCATGTCTAATACATATTGACCAATACTATAACGCTAACCTTAATCTAAATGAAATTTCGAAAAAAACCCAAGGTACTGTTTGACATTTTGATTCTATTACTTAACAAGCTAAAAATTCCAGAAAATTCAAATGCGTTCCGAATGCTACGTAACAACTTTGCGTACTATTGTCTTCGTCCACAACGCCCCCCAGACCCTCTCCTAAAAGTTTATGTTTCTAGAAACATCCCCTTTGCCGCCCCTACTTCTCCTTCACTAGCGCTGCGTCACACAGCACAAGATACTAGCACACACACTCATCACGCGGTAGCCGTCACGCGAAGTACACAGCTGTAGAGGTGAGTCAACCGTATCAACAGTTAGATTTAATCAGCTTCTTTATCTATTTTCTCGCTTTTTAATATTGGGTTTCATCATTGCAGGGTTCCCATTGAACTGAGAAGATAATTCCGTATAACAACTGTAGGACAAATTACAGTTCCAACCACGCACAAAGCAATAAAAATACGAAGTTTTAGTACTTAACAAATATAAGAAGACGGCTCATTTTTCAACAATTACATATAATGAATTTCATCCAACAAAAACAGCTAATATACAAAGGAAATGAACATTTTTAACATCAAATAGACTACATGCAATTTTAATTCCTCGATATTAAGTGTGCATTCTAATTAGACAGCGCGAGAGCATAGGATTTCAGACATTAAAGAATGTTTAAGACAAATCATCAACCAGATGAAAAAATTTTAGAATTATGACTTACAAGAATTTTCTTGTTACATATTAGGGAAATTTAATATAACATAATAGATGTTTAGGATTTAATCAATAAATATTCTGTTGTAAATATGTATATGTATGAATTAATTATGACAATATTTTGTTTAATATTTAATATTTATATCGCCAAGTTTTTTCACATTTTCTAAATCAGCTGATGATGGTGACTTAATAGAGCACCGAAACATGTACTGTAATATTAAATAATGTTGTAAATATCATCCAACAACATTGTATTAGTATTGAAAAGGTGGAACTTGATAGACTTTAAATTATTGTAAAATCGCAGTATCAAGCTGCATGTCAAAAGTTCACACGTTGAGTCAATGTGCCCAAAAAAAAAAAAAAAAAACTTGTTGGGGCTAGAGCAATAAACAGCTCAATCTTTATAATGAAAGAGAAATGTGCCTCCTTGAATACTCCTGTTAGAGGATAAGAAAAAGCAAAGTTGATAGACTATTACAGATGCCAATTTCGTATGTTGTGGTAAGACAACAGCCCTCTTAAATGGCTGTTCAACTGCCTATAGTCTATTTAACTGGCTGAAGGAGTGAAAGTCGAATGCATTACGATAAGATAACAGTCTTCCTTAAGTAGTTGTGGGAACAAGGAAAAAGCATTCGGTTGTCTATAGAGGTATTTATCTTGCGTGAAGGAGCAAAAGTCGAAGGTATATCGACGCTGATAGAGCTCTTTCCATAACTGATTTACATCTTTACAGTCGAAAGGATTCACACCAAAGAGCTCCATAACTGATTTACATCTTTACAGACGAAAGGATTCACACCTACAGGATGTAAGGTTTCTTGGTCATCAGCTGGACTTTCATTCAACAGTTCATCGAATTATTGGGCCCATCTTTCTAGTATTGCTTCCTCACTGCCCAATATCATGCCATCTTTACCTCTACACAAATTTTTTTCTAGGCTGGAAATTCTTACGACTTTTATTCAACTTTTGATAGAAAACTCTCACATCATTCATCTCTTTCAACCATCCCATTTCTTTCAGTTATTTCCTCTCATACTGTCTTTTTTTCTTCTTGTGCAATCTCTTTTCTTCTCTTCTGGAACTATATTCTTCTACTGTTTTTCTCTTCTTTCTTTCTTAAAGACACACTATTAGAAACTGCAAATGAAGTTTTAGGAAAGGAAGAGAAAGTTACGTACAACAATTGGTTTGATGAAAAGTGTGCACAAGCAACTACCTTAAAAAATGAGGCATAGACGAGAACGCAACAAAGGAACCACACCCGAAACAACCAATTCAAAATATTAAAATCAGAGAAGAGCTAAATATAGAACTGTTAGTACAGAACATACAGAAAGCATGACTGAGATGGTGTGGACATGTAAAAAGATAGGGAAAAGAATGGGTTAATTCGAAACCACGTAATTCGAAGTCCGATTTTTTAGTCCGAACGACTTCGAATTAACGAGGTTTTACTGTAATAGAAACACAGTTGCAGGAAGAACAATATGGCTTTAGACTGAATAGATCAACAATAGACTTGATATTTACAGTGCGAACGATAATGGAAAAACATCTGGAAAGGAACAAGGAAATAATCTTCATTTTTTTTGGATTTGGAAAAAGGTTATGATACAGTTAAGAGAAAACATGTATGGACTGCCTACTGAAAAGGAATGTACCAAAATCATTAATTAACAAGATAAAAATGTTGTATCATGAGAGTAAAAGCAGTGTACAAGTGGGGAGTGGTGACTCTAAAACATTTTATACGAAAAAGAGGTCTCAAGCAAGGAAGTACACTGTTGCCATTATTGTTTATTATACTGATGGATGAAATCATAAAACGTGTAAAACAGAGTATCAGTAGTGATGAAGTGAATGCTTTGGTAGATGATGTGGAGATTTGGGGAAAGGGAGAAAAGGAAGTACAAAGGAGATTGGACATTTGGAATGAAAATCTGAAGGAGTTTGGAATGGTAATTAGTAAAAAGAAAACTGTAGTCATGCACTGTGGAAAAGAGAAGCCAGGTGAACATAGATGGAGAACGGTTAGAGAATGCAGATCCAAGCAGTAGAAATGAAATTTTTAAGAACATCGGTTAAAAAGACAGGAAGAGAGAGAATTCAAAATATTAAAATCAGAGAAGAGCTAAATATAGAACTGTTAGTACAGAACATACAGAAAGCAAGACTGAGATGGTGTGGACATGTAAAAAGAAAGGGAAAAGAATAGGTAGCAAGAAGGGAATTGGAAAGAGACCAGTTGGAAGACCACGAAGAAGGTGGATGGATCAGATTTGGAAGGACATTAGAAAAGCTGGATTGAATGTGGCAGAAGTAATGGAGCAGGAAAAGTGGAAGGATAGAAAGGAGTGGAGGAGGCTTGTTAACTACAGCCAAGCAACTGGAGTGGGACATTGATGATGATGATGATGATTTCTTTTCTTAACTTTACGCCGCACCGACACAGATAGGTCTTATGGCGACGATGGGATAGGAAAGGTCTAGGAATGGGAAGGAAGCAGCTGTAGCCTTAATTAAGATACAGCCCCAGCAGCCTGTATTGATGCATATTACATTTTCTTAATGAAAAAAATCTTATTGCCCACCTAATCAATACAATATGTTTTTTACTAGTGGCTATTCACTTTGTACATATGTTCATTATGAAAATGAGGCTCAAATCTACTACATATTATTAGTAGTCCTATTAATAAATAGTGTGCATCTACATATATTCTTAAGTAATCTGAAATATTCTAAATATACTTTAAAATTTGCTATTAATCAAAGTTTTCTGATTCTTGCCCCTCAGCAACCTGAAATGCTAAGTATGCACCTTCTTCTTGGAGATACTGTTCTCGGATTTCCTTCACTACAAAGATGGTATAACTTTGATCTTCTCTCTTCCTATAGGAGTCCTTGAATTGACCCAGTACACAAACTTACAAAAGGCTACAGACCACCTGTTAGCATTAGTTTTCATAGCTAGGTCTTTCTCTCACTTACAGTATATTTGTTTTATCAATTTGAAGACAAAGTGTGTTATTTAACATACTGTAATTTAGGACAACATTAGGAAAGTCCTCGTGCAAAACAACACACATCACAATTCCGCACATTTCATTTACTGTTTCACTCTTTTCTCTTTAGCGGCAATGGCATCGCTTCACAATGTTTGCACTTACACCAGTCAGTGTTTCCCTGTCTTTCCAAAATAACAGATGCCTGTGGTTCGTTTTCTGGTTGAGATGTTGTGCATCGCTAATATGTACATGATTATTCATTCCACACAATGTGCTGATACTGAGAAACACTCATAGACATATGGAAGTGGCGTGCGATATCATGTAGTCAGACAACAGTGATGTCATGCTGTCCCCTGCCTAAAAATTTTCTTATCTCGCAATCTAATGAAGATTTTCAAGTTCAGATTTCGGCATTCCACTCTCCTACATGAAATCTAACTGGATTAATTAGAAGCGAAAAATCAATTTTCATGAGTTTCCTGGGCCTTTCAGCTTGCAACTGTCCAGCTTCCATTCGCCCAATCGCTCTGCACCACAGGGAGTCGTTCGAGCATCTTCTCTGTAGGTATAGATGCTGATTTCCACGTTGTTGTTTGAGTCATCCGCCCACAGACTGGTTTGATGTAGCTCTCCGCGCCCCCCTATATTGTGCTAACCTTTTCAATTCTACGTAACTACTGCATCCTACATCTGAAATATTTGTCCCGAATGAGTAAATTTATAATACGAATATAAATGGTCCGTTATTGGACATTATAAATTTCCCAGCCCGGTTTCCAGCGTTTCGCCCTCGAGTGCTAGGTTGGGCTCATCAGTTGGTACCTAGCACACCTACCAAGACGCGTAAAGAGACAAAATCTCTCATAGCGCATTGGCACTGCCAGTGGCCCCAAGTAGCCTACGCAGTGGCCTCCATGGTATGCACTAACCAGCGTCTTGGTAGGTGTGCTAGGTACCAACTGATGAGCCCAACCTAGCACACGAGGGCGAAACGCTGGAAACCGGGAATGAGTTGGCTGGAAAATTTATAATGTCCAATAACGGACCATTTATATTGGTATCATTTTCTCTGTGCCATAGCTGAATGTTTACAAACTGAACATGGAAGCTGGGCAAATACGGCAATACACACTACGTACACCCACTGACAGGGACACTCATGTCCTTGCTTTCATGGTTGTACAAAGACAGGCGTGTCATCTGCCAGGTAGAATATTAATGCATTCGTTTACATGTTACTATCAAAAGAATGCATTACGTAGTCAAATGGGCATAGCGAGAAATATTTCTGTTTGTTGTTGTTTTAATTTCAGACACTAGCGTATATGTATAATTGAAGAACTGAAAATCCCTATAGAGTTAACTCGACTGCCCTCCGGTTGTCCAAACTGTGTCTAATTTGGGATAGTATGTCCCATATGGCATTACGAATCACAAAAACTGGGCAACCTGGCTGAGCAGTTTGGATCACGTCACTGTGGGCAGGCATTCGGGAAATGATGGATTTGAACCTCACTGTCAGCAGCTCCAAGATGATTTTTTGTGGTTTCCCTATTTTAACTCAGGCAAATCTGTGGCTGTACCTTAAAAGTGACGATCGCTTCCTTCCTTCCTTCCTTCCTTCCTTCCTTCCTTCCTTCCTTCCTTCCTTCCTTCCTTCCTTCCTTCCTTCCTTCGCAGTCCTATCCCAATGTTGCCATAAGACCAGCTGGTGCAATAAAAAGGAATCTTGACAACTATATAGCAGTAAGTCTCAGGATGGTTATTGAAATTTTTAACTAATCAGAGACGCAAATCATAAAGTGACATAAAATCATTACCCTGATTTCTGTTGACATAAACTCATTAGTACTGGGTGAGTTGGCTGTGTGGTTAGGGGAGCACAGCTGTGAGCTTGCATCCGGGAGATATTGGGTTCAAACTCCATAGTCGGTAGCCCTGAAGATGGTTTTCTGTGGTTTCCCATTTTCACACCAGGCAAATTCTGGGGATGTACCCTAATTGAGGCCATGGCCGCTTCCTTCCCACTCCTAGGCCTTTCCTATCGCATTGTCGCTGTATGACCTACTCGTGTCGGTGTGATGTAAAGCAAGTTGTAAAAATTTTAAAAAACTTGTTAGTGCCCCTGTACATTTCCTGGGTTTCTCTAATGTGGTAAGCTTTAAGATATACAACCAGCCTGCAAGAAGGAAATATGTTTAAAAGTCTCCCTCCCTTACTGCTTATTGAAGAAAGAAAGAAAGAAAGAAAGGAAGGAAGGAAGGATAGAAACAGGGTAAGCAAGTTCTTGATCTTGAACTTTTGAAAATCACAACAAATCATATAATTAAGCTTCATCTCCCCTTTTAAGAATATGGGTGTAATAATGAACATATCAAAGGCAGAAATGTATAAAATTAAAGTGAGAGAGAGAGAGAGAGAGAGAGAGTGTATGTTTTTCTTTCCTTAATTCCTCAATTCCTCAGAGAGCTTTAAATATGACTTGATTATGAATATCGTGATTTATTTCGCACTAGCTGATGTACCCGTGCTTCGCTGCGGAATTCTACATTGTATACGGAATTCTAGTGTACACGTTGTGAGCAAGATTGTATTAAATTGCATAGCTCTTAGTGTTACCCTAGAAACGCAATGGGGAAGTCGCCGGACATCTTTTCTCATATGAACACTGAGTTAGGGAATTTTCACTGTAATAGTAGACCTGCTTGCATACCATCAGTCACAATCAGGTTGGAGAGTTTTCATTATAATGGTAGACATCAGTCACCACCTGCCTTTTTACATCCTCAGAAAGACTGTCTTAGTGGTTTTTCCCAACTGAAATGAACATACATAACAATGACGTCAGCAGAAATGGCGCGATTAAAAGCAATGCTTCCATAAGAAATACTCGATCAAATGAAACACCACACATTTTCTCACTTTTAACGAACAGGACTACACTGCCATTCTAACAGTCCAAAGTTCCAGAGCTGGAATGACCAAGCCGCAGACAGCCGTGATTCGTGAACACCCTTTGTCTTTTTTCAGTGGGGAGAGGTTCGAATAGTGGAGACTCCCAGGGCAAAAACTATGCCCTTTTACAAATCTGTTTCCTAGGAGTAACTGATGAGTTGGAAAATATCAATTCACTACACTGGCGGCGGAAAAATCTGACTCGGAGGCAAATTTTTCCTCCAAGCCAGAGGAGAAACCCCCTCTTCACTGATAATTTGGAATAAAATGTATGTAGAATTTAATAAAAGTGAAGAGGAAGAAGGTTTTCTTAAGAAACGGCTCTTTACAGAGTTGAATTTTGAGTTATTTAGTGAATTGTGGTGCTAGAATTTGGAATAGGCCTACAATGTTATTCTACACCAGGTACTACTACTACTACTACTACTACTACTACTACTACTACTACTACGTCAGCCTCTGCCTTAGACTGCTCATTCAAAACTGCGTCAGAGTACGGATCGAATAACTGGAATACTATGAAGAACCAGTGTGTTACGTACCAGCTGCATCAGAAAATGTTCGAACCAGAGGAATTGCATGCTAAAGGAGAAAGTTTTCTATCTCCCCGGCTATTTCCTGCCAATATTCAGTCAGGTTGTTATACTCGGTACGCAGGAGTAATCCCATCTATCGGATATGAGATTCTGCATAAGTGAAAAATGACATCACAACAAACAACGGTCATAATGTTATTGTTGATCAATGTTATGCGTTTTCGATATTGTAGGCCTTCACATTTAGTTTATTCCGACTCTGAAATACCACTCATCATAGTCGGTATGGTAAAACTGAATAAAACATAAATGATCGAACATTGTATTCTCTGTAACTTTTGTTATGTAGTACGTTTTGATAGGACCAAAGACATAGGTACTTAAAAATTAAATTTTAGGCGCCTTCCCCTAAACTACAATTTCATCCAGGGTGAATAAAATGGTTCACAGCTTAGACTGTAGTTTCTTATTCCCCAAATCTATATATCGATTTTCATTAAATTCTGTTAACCCATTTTCTCGTTGCTCGGCATTGATATGGACTTAGCAACAAAAATACAAATTCATGAATATCTGTTATCGTAGCCGGTATGGAGAAAATTTATAAGACATAAATGGTCGGAAATGTAATTTTATATATAATTTGGTTATGTAGTATTTATCGGTATGACCACTAATAATATAAATATTTGAGAATTAAATTTTAGGCCTTCCCCTAAACTACCATTTCATTCAGCGTGGATAAAATGATTTATAGCCTAGATTGTAGTGGCTCATTCTCCGACTTTGTATACCAGTTTTCAATGAGATAGGACCTCTAATGATATTAAATTTTAGGCCTTCCACTAAACTAACATTTCACACAGCGTGAATAAAATTATTTATTGCGTAGATTGTAGCTACTTATTCCCCGACTTTGCATACCAATTTTTATTAAAATAGGTATGTAGATGATGCGTTTGTTATCCTGGATGAAAGCATAACCAACGCATCTTCGACTCTTAGTAATCTTAACACGATAGATACGGATATAAAATTTACTTTAGAATCCGAAATAGATAAATCCATTAATTATCTGGACCTAAAGATCAATAGGCATGCCTCTTCATTTTCTTTTAGTATTTACAGAAAACCCACACAAACTGTAGCCACAATACGAAATGATTCGATACACCCCTCAGCTCACAAATGCGCGTCTTATAACAGCTTGGTGAATCGCGCTTTAAACATACCAATGTCCAAACAAAACTTGGACAAGGAACTAAATATCATTCGAGCTATGGCTAAAGCCAACGGTTTTAAAGAGAATTTCATAGAACGAATAATAAACAAATTCAAATATCGCCCTCAAACGAGCCTGATGAAAAATAAACCAGAAGCTAAGGAAATCGCAACCTTCACGTTTAATAAAGATGTATATAGAATTACAAATATTTTCAAGAAACGTAACATCAGGATCGCATTCAAGACAGATAATAGAAGTACAACAGTTTTACATAATGCTTCAGTTGTCAACAAAATCAACCCATATTCTAAATCAGAGGTATATAGATTTGAATGTAATGAATGTTCAAGCGGATACATAGGACAAACTGGGCGCAGCTTCAACGTCAGATATCAGGAACACCTTAACGCTATAAAATATCACAGATTCTCAGCGGTAGGTCAACATATTCATGAGTACAAACATAAGTTCACAGACATTGATAAAGACCTCGAGATCATGGAAATACTTTCTAAAGGACAGAAGCTTGACATTACTGAAGCATGTCTAATACATATTGACCAATACTATAACGCTAACCTTAATCTAAATGAAATTTCGAAAAAACCCAAGGTACTGTTTGACATTTTGATTCTATTACTTAACAAGCTAAAAATTCCAGAAAATTCAAATGCGTTCCGAATGCTACGTAACAACTTTGCGTACTATTGTCTTCGTCCACAATGCCCGCCGGACCCTCTCCTAAACGTTTATGTTTCTAGAAACATCCCCTTTGCCGCCCCTACTTCTCCATCACTAGCGCTGCGTCACACAGCACAAGATACTAGCACACACACTCATCACGCGGTAGCCGTCACGCGAAGTACACAGCTGTAGAGGTGAGTCAACCGTATCAACAGTTAGATTTAATCAGCTTCTTTATCTATTTTCTCGCTTTTTAATATTGGGTTTCATCATTGCAGGGTTCCCATTGAACTGAGAAGATAATTCCGTATAACAACTGTAGGACAAATTACAGTTCCAACCACGCACAAAGCAATAAAAATACGAAGTTTTAGTACTTAACAAATATAAGAAGACGGCTCATTTTTCAACAATTATATATAATGAATTTCATCCAACAAAAACAGCTAATATACAAAGGAAATGAACATTTTTAACATCAAATAGACTACATGCAATTTTAATTCCTCGATTTTAAGTGTGCATTCTAATTAGATAGCACGAGAGCATAGGATTTCAGACATCAAAGAATGTTTAAGACAAATCATCAACCAGATGAAAAAATTTTAGAATTATGACTTACAAGAATTTTCTTGTTACATATTAGGGAAATTTAATATAACATAATAGATGTTTAGGATTTAATCAATAAATATTCTGTTGTAAATATGTATATGTATGAATTAATTATGACAATATTTTGTTTAATATTTAATATTTATATCGCCAAGTTTTTTCACATTTTCTATACAGCTGATGATGGTGACTTAATAGAGAACCGAAACATGTACTGTAATAATAAATAATGTTGTAAATATCATCCAACAACATTGTATTAGTATTGAAAAGGTGGAACTTGATAGACTTTAAATTATTGTAAAATTGCAGTATCAAGCTGCATGTCAAAAGTTCACACGTTGAGTCAATGCGCCCAAAAAAAAAAAAAAAAACTTGTTGGGGCTAGAGCAATAAACAGCTCAATCTTTATAATGAAAGAGAAATGTGCCTCCTTGAATACTCCTGTTAGAGGATAAGAAAAAGCAAAGTTGATAGACTATTACAGATGCCAATTTCGTATGTTGTGGTAAGACAACAGCCCTCTTAAATGGCTGTTCAACTGCCTATAGTCTATTTAACTGGCTGAAGGAGTGAAAGTCGAATGCATTACGATAAGATAACAGTCTTCCTTAAGTAGTTGTGGGAACAAGGAAAAAACCTTCGGTTGTCTATAGAGGTATTTATCTTGCGTGAAGGAGCAAAAGTCGAAGGTATATCGACGCTGATAGAGCTCTTTCCATAACTGATTTACATCTTTACAGTCGAAAGGATTCACACCAAAGAGCTCCATAACTGATTTACATCTTTACAGACGAAAGGATTCACACCTACAGGATGTAAGGTTTCTTGGTCATCAGCTGGACTTTCATTCAACAGTTCATCGAATTATTGTTCCCATCTTTCTAGTATTGCTTCCTCACTGCCCAATATCATGCCATCTTTACCTCTACACAAATTTTTTTCTAGGCTGGAAATTCTTACGACTTTTATTCAACTTTTGATAGAAAACTCTCACATCATTCATCTCTTTCAACCATCCCATTTCTTTCAATTATTTCCTCTCATACTGTCTTTTTTTCTTCTTGTGCAATCTCTTTTCTTCTCTTCTGGAACTATATTCTTCTACTGTTTTTCTCTTCTTTCTTTCTTAAAGACACACTATTAGAAACTGCAAATGAAGTTTTAGGAAAGGAAGAGAAAGTTACGTACAACAATTGGTTTGATGAAAAGTGTGCACAAGCAACTACCTTAAAAAATGAGGCATAGACGAGAACGCAACAAAGGAACCACACCCGAAACAACCAATTCAAAATATTAAAATCAGAGAAGAGCTAAATATAGAACTGTTAGTACAGAACATACAGAAAGCATGACTGAGATGGTGTGGACATGTAAAAAGAAAGGGAAAAGAATGGGTTAATTCGAAACCACGTAATTCGAAGTCCGATTTTTTAGTCCGAACGACTTCGAATTAACGAGGTTTTACTGTAATAGAAACACAGTTGCAGGAAGAACAATATGGCTTTAGACTGAATAGATCAACAATAGACTTGATATTTACAGTGCGAACGATAATGGAAAAACATCTGGAAAGGAACAAGGAAATAATCTTCATTTTTTTTGGATTTGGAAAAAGGTTATGATACAGTTAAGAGAAAACATGTATGGACTGCCTACTGAAAAGGACTGTACCAAAATCATTAATTAACAAGATAAAAATGTTGTATCATGAGAGTAAAAGCAGTGTACAAGTGGGGAGTGGTGACTCTAAAAACTGTAGTCATGCACTGTGGAAAAGAGAAAAAGAGAAGCCAGGTGAACATAGATGGAGAACGGTTAGAGAATGCAGATCCAAGCAGTAGAAATGAAATTTTTAAGAACATCGGTTAAAAAGACAGGAAGAGAGAGAATTCAAAATATTAAAATCAGAGAAGAGCTAAATATAGAACTGTTAGTACAGAACATACAGAAAGCAAGACTGAGATGGTGTGGACATGTAAAAAGAAAGGGAAAAGAATGGGTAGCAAGAAGGGAATTGGAAAAAGACCAGTTGGAAGACCACGAAGAAGGTGGATGGATCAGATTTGGAAGGACATTAGAAAAGCTGGATTGAATGTGGCAGAAGTAATGGAGCAGGAAAAGTAGAAGGATAGAAAGGAGTGGAGGAGGCTTGTTAACTACAGCCAATCAACTGGAGTGGGACATTGATGATGATGATTTCTTTTCTTAACTTTACGCCGCACCGACACAGATAGGTCTTATGGCGACGATGGGATAGGAAAGGTCTAGGAATGGGAAGGAAGCAGCTGTAGCCTTAATTAAGATACAGCCCCAGCAGCCTGTATTGATGCATATTACATTTTCTTAATGAAAAAAATCTTATTGCCCACCTAATCAATACAATATGTTTTTTACTAGTGGCTATTCACTTTGTACATATGTTCATTATGAAAATGAGGCTCAAATCTACTACATATTATTAGTAGTCCTATTAATAAATAGTGTGCATCTACATATATTCTTAAGTAATCTGAAATATTCTAAATATACTTTAAAATTTACTATTAATCAAAGTTTTCTGATTCTTGCCCCTCAGCAACCTGAAATGCTAAGTATGCACCTTCTTCTTGGAGATACTGTTCTCGGATTTCCTTCACTACAAAGATGGTATAACTTTGATCTTCTCTCTTCCTATAGGAGTCCATGAATTGACCCAGTACACAAACTTACAAAAGGCTACAGACCACCTGTTAGCATTAGTTTTCATAGCTAGGTCTTTCTCTCACTTACAGTATATTTGTTTTATCAATTTGAAGACAAAGTGTGTTATTTAACATACTGTAATTTAGGACAACATTAGGAAAGTCCTCGTGCAAAACAACACACATCACAATTCCGCACATTTCATTTACTGTTTCACTCTTTTCTCTTTAGCGACAATGGCATCGCTTCACAATGTTTGCACTTACACCAGGCAGTGTTTCCCTGTCTTTCCAAAATAACAGATTCTTTCAGATTTCATCAGTACTCTCACCATTCGGCAAATTGGTCAGGGCCTCATTAAGCAAGTTAGCATATCTCTGTTCAGTTTCGGGCTCCTTCAACCAATCACTGTTGAACTTTCTTGCATTGGATCCATGTACCTTTCTCGCATTAGATATTCGGTTTCTGATAGTTGCTTCCACAAGTTAGTGATCAGAGTCAATATGGGTCCCCCTATAACTATCAAGTTAGAGAAATGTCTTGCATCTATTAGGAGGTGGTCAATTTGGTTAAAAGTACTTCCGACTGGAGATTTCCATGTCATTTTATGTATGTCCTTGTGATTAAAAGTTGTACTTCCCATACCATATTTCTTGAAGATGCAAATTGTACAAGCCTGATTCCATTATCATTAGAAATATCATGCAAGCTATATTTTTCAGTACAAGGCTTGTATTCGTCTTCGCTTCCTAACTTCGTATTCATATGCCCAAAGATTATTTTACAGTCTGCTCTTGGGCACTCGTTATAAATATCATCTAATTCATCATAAAATGAATCTTTATCTTCGTTGCTCTTCTCTTCAGTTGGAACATGTACACAGATAAGACTCTAATTGAAGAACTTCCCTCTAATTCTAAGTCTGCACATTGTATGTGATTTTGCCCACAAATCCATGATAAGATGTTTTATCTGCATATTGACAACAAAACCAGTACCAAACATGTGATCCATCATGTGGCAACTATAGAATATCATGTGATTCTTTCTCTGTATCACTCTTTCACCAATCCATCTCACTTCTTGAATAGCAGTAATATCTAATCGATACTCATCGAGCTGATCAAGCTACTTTCTTAGGTTTCTAGCTTGGTAAAGAGTTAAAACATTCCACGAACCAATTCTCAAGTCCTTTAAACGTTTGCGAGGTCACCTTAAAGAGGTCAGGCTGGTTATTTCTTCTTCAGATTTTGTAACGAGAGTTTTTTTACTGATTGGGTTGTCAGTCCAACACCATCTGCTATCAATCCTGGAGGACCTCTGTTTTCTTTTGGGGTTGTCTCCCTTAGCTGGTTGGTCCCCATTTTGAAGCGTCAGGCACTCGCTTTTTCGCCCTTGACTTAGCCAGCTACACACAGTGTACCCATTGCCCAGGGGCCACGGCATGGACATGCATGTATCAGACTTGGTAGGAATACCGGTAAATGGCATTTCCTGTGTTTTATTGGTACACTTCCACCAGCAAGAAGTGAACCCACAGGACCACATACTACCCCTTTGATCCCCGAATTACTAACCTACTCTGAAATTTGTTATGAAGGTACTTCTGTTACTATATCTAGATTAGAAGTCCATGATTACTTGTATTAATAATGCAATGGTAGACACTTATATAATACCTTAGAACAAAATGAAATTGCTACAACAACCCTGCATAGGATTCCTTACTAAAACATTTGCACGACCTTAAGAAACAACCAATATTAGGCACTAAGAGATGCTTAGAAAGTAAATGTCTTGACAGCCAGTAGTTGTACACTGACAAATTATTTCACCTTGCCTCAGATGGAAATTGTCAAATACAAAACAAATCTAACAAATACAGTGCTCTCATTTTACGAGGAAACTTTGGATCATTCTGGGGATGACCAGCTTCAGGCGAAGACACACTGAGCACAAGGCTTAGTACACCACATGAACATTAGCAACAGAGCCCACCAAAAATAATTTTTCACACATTTACTTTTTTCCTTAGGTAAAGAACATATCCTACCCAGGGTCTACCTTAAATCCCATCACATAATCCATTATTGTGACTAGGTTTAACTGACCGTCTGATGAGACTGCCATCTTGTTCATCCACAGGCTTGAGACTAGTCTCAGGCTTGGTGTGTCTTCACACTGCTAGAAAACAACTGTGCAATGCGCCAAGTGTAGTGCTCCATGCACAAGATAGTTCAAAAATAATACTAACAATGAAAGTTCACATAATGTGCATAAAGTAAACCTTTCATCAGTTACCAGTACAGAATTATACAAGCAATTCCAGACGCTGGCTCCAACTTACATGATACCTATCGAATTGCTTGCCACACCTCACACAAACGCACGTCATGATAGGCCTTTATGCTACACATCGTGTGCTGGAACCCATGGATGGAGAGCCTCGTCATTAAGTGACATAGCTAATATCCAGCTTTTGTCCATTCATCATGATTTCAGTTGAGTAAAACTCTCTCCATATATTGGCTTTCTTGGATCACAGTTATTGGGTCAGTTGCATATATACAGGCATTGCTTGAAGTAACAATTTTACTCTCTGCTCTTCCACATAGAATACTTCTCTAGACAACTTGTACACAAGTAAAAGGAGAGACCTAGTTTTAAATAAGTTGCCTTCAACCTCTCAAACCTTTCTAGCTTTTTCTGTCTCAGATATTCCTAAATAGTTTCTAAGCCATATGTTGCTACTGGGCTGACTTTTAGATGGAAAAGTGTAATGGCTGTTAGTAAAGACAAACTGTTTAGGTGCTTAACATCAATTATTGTTTATATGGCTACGTTTAAATGGTCATTCATATGGAAAGTAAATACGTTGCCACTGGTTTGAAAGATGAATGTGCTGAAGTGTGTTTTCAATTAAAACAACACTCTTTTTGAGGTACTAACATAGTCCTCTTTCGGGGTTTAATTTTCTGTAATTATAGTTGCAGAATCAATTCCTAGTATGCTCTGTTGGCATTTAAAATTGATTAAATACAGAGGCCTAAACCGACATATCTCAACACTATGCGACACCTCCCCACATCAGCAGAGACTTTTGGCAATTCTTAGATGGCTGTTTCCTGAATCAGTGGATTGGTTCGCAAGATGTAGAATAATTGAAGGGGTGCTAATATTTATTAATGTTATTTATTTGAAAAGAGATAGCAATAGTCATAATTGTTGTTGTTTATTTTCTTGCAGTCCTCAGTAATATATGTCCACAGTATTAATGACCAGAGTATGGTGCCAGTTCCTGGAGATGTGGTCACAGCAAAGGTGAGCTTGTCTTCTTGCATTGCTGAAATATTATTGTATTTGGATTGTAAGCAAACCTAATTAACCTTTCACATTTCAGGTAACAATTGTCAATCAACGTTTCTGCAAATGTATAATCAAATGCATCAAAGACACAGTATTGTCTCGTCCTTATCGAGCAATGCTACGAAAGGAAGACGTTCGTGCCACAGAGAAGGATAGAGTCGAGATGTATAAATGTTTCCGGCCGGGTGATATCATCTTAGCCAAAGTTGTATCCTTTAATGATGAATTTTGGTTTTGGAAAAAAATACAAGGTTTTAAGTGTAAAAATGGGAATATTTTATTATGGTATAAAGAAAATTATATGTAACATAATCCTTTACTTTTGTCCTTGATGTTCTAGTACCACTATAAATGGATCATAGATTACAGAGCCTAAAGTGTTTTGAAATGGCAATAATATTAACACTCTTTAAATCAGCTTATAGTTACGTACTGGCCTTTTGTAAGGAGAGTTTGTTGACCTTCAGACGCATGCTAACTAATGTGCTACGAGAAAAAAGGGGGAAGGAAACATGTTTATTTTTGTGGTAGTGGTGAACCAGTCCAGCAAGCTGTTACGAAGTTAACATTTGATGGTGGTGTAAGATCAATCCTCAGTCTGTCCTTATCTAGTTGTCAACTTATTAAATAATGAAGTGTTTACTGATGCTGAATTAGCTGATATTCGTCTGATCTATGGAGCTGCTGGCAAATCTACAAATAGAGCAAGATAAATGTATTGTTAGAGATACCCAAACCATCACACAGCCAACATTACTATGTACCAGAGACTCTGGAACACAGGTTGACTTCAACCACAAGCTGAGGGTCATGCAAACTGCACAAAAATTGGCCTGCAAAGAAATATATAATTTTATACATTCTCAAAACTTCAGGATATTCATAAACTGTGGTGGCCGAAGAGATGATACTTGGAATCTTAGCATCTACACAATATATTCATGCTATTTTAAACAAGAGGATTTTGAAAGAAAGTCATCTTTTATGATGGCCAATTTTTGTGTGGTTGAGTGTACATTTATTGTGCCCCTATTACCACCAAAGGGTCCAACATCTCTGTGAAGCAGATCATATAAAAAGAAGAGTTCTGTACCTAAACATTTCACAGGATGACACAAACAGTGGTGAATTTCTATGTCGGATATTGATTACCAATGAGGTGTCCTTTTACCCAGGATGGTAAGCTATGTTTAATATTCATAATACCCACACGTGTACATGTAAATCCCCTCGTAATTCATCAGGGTAATTCAAGAAATCTTTGAGCTGGGGTCATGGCAGATGAGCTGCTGAGATCAGTCGAATTCCTGCAAGAGTAACTGGTAGTAATATTTGGTATCTCCACTTTCTAAAGTCTTCTCTGCTAGAACCTCAAAAAAATTGGTGTGCCAATTACCGATGAAGCAGCTTGAAAACAAATCTGAGATACAATTGCAACTCCTAAGAACTAACAATTTAGTGTACAGGAATGTGATAGATCTTGGCGTTATCAAATAATGGAGGCTTGTTATCAGGCCAACATATGACATTCGAACATTGTCTGAGGAGAAATCGAATGTAGCCAATAGATTAGAAAGTTTGATGTTCCAGTAAGTTCAGAATATCTTGTGATGCTTACTTTTCCATATTAACAGTACAGTTGTGCAGCTGAAAGACCATTGTAATGTATTCTGTCTCTTTAAACTAGCTATAATTTGATCTGTATTAATTACCAATAATTTTCTCACTTTAATTAAGTGTGCTGTAAAAACTGTAATAATTTGTGATTTTATTTTGAAACAACAGATACACATTTTAGTTAAATAATTCAGATGCCCAAATATCTGAAGGCTAAACTTTACAAGAGTGTGTTAAGACCAGTTGCTCTCGTTGGAGTTGAATATCGCCGTTTGACAAGGAAACATGGACAGATCCTCCATGTTGTGGAGATGAGGATGTTATGATGGTCACTGGGGCTGACTTTCGTGGACCATGTCAGAAATGAAGATGTGCAACGTAGACTCGGTGTGGCCCCAATTGCAGAGAAAACAAGAGGTGCTCGACTTCGGTGGTATGGCCGTGTCATGCGAAGCAACGATGATTCAGCAATTAAAACGGCCCTCCAGCTTGACCCAGGTGAACGTCAACCACAAGGAAGACCGCTGAAGCATTGGATTGACTGCCTCATGGAAGATATGCATCTTGTGCGCCTCGACCCTCGAGATGTCCTAGACAGGGCCAAATGGTGAAAATCTAGCTGAATAGCAGACCCCATTTGATGGGAAAAATGCTAGGAAAGAGAGAATTCAGTATTTCTATTACATATTAAAAGTCTCATGTTGGCTCTGTATTGGCATCACTAAACATATACAAATGTAAAAGATCCTCCAATTCAATACATTATTTATTCAGATAAAAGATATTACCTGACAGCAAACACTAGTACATGTTTCGTCCACTTTTTGGACATCTTCAATTAAATACCATCAGTACTAAACCATTTACACTGAATTATTAAAGAGAACAATGGTATTAAAATCCATGGTGAAACTAGTACATGACTCATTAAAATCTGGAACGAAACACCAAATTAAAATATGAATAGTAAGTGCATATATCAAGTAGTAAAACATCACACATATTACTGGCAAGCTAATCACTGAAAGTCTTAAAATTGTTCTTTGATGTGTTGATACACAAGGTCTTGATGTAGTGAGAACCAGATTACGTATCGCATATAACAAAGTGCATAAAATATAATTCAAATTAGGTTACATCCTCCTGTAGCGTGGGTCGATCTTATTTTATGTTGTAGTGAACTTCAACGGGGAACCATTGAACCTTTAAATATTGAGATCTTGTTAACGACAACCACATGTAACACGTGAAATGTGTGAGGTTCTCCACTATTCTATTCATATTTTAATTTGGTGTTTTGTTCCAGATTTTAATAATTCATCTCTACTAGTTTCCCCATGAATTTTAATTCCATTGTTTAATTCAGTGAAAGGGACTGTGACAAATTCCATCAACAGCATCTCTTTACTATATTCCTCTAAACATTGAAATTATGCAGAATAAAAATTTCCATATTGAAAATTAATTTGGAGCTCACAAAATATTCAATGTGTTTACCAATATAACAGCAAAGAATTTATCATAGCACTCACATGCAGTGTCATAAGACAGTTCTGTACAAATCTACTAAAAAGAAAAGAAAAGTGCCACATGTTCCTTTATTTAGTTAGTTAGTTAGTTAGTTAGTTAGTTAGTTAGTTAGTTAGTTAGTTAGTTAGTTAGTTAGTTAGTTAGTTAGTTAGTTATTTAAAGTACACTGGTTTTACACCCAATTAAGTACCTTCTTGACATTCAGTAACATTCTGTACATTGAGTTAAAGTTTAACAAAAACAAAATTTAAAATGAACAAACCGAGCTCGATAGCTGCAGTCGCTTAAGTGCGGCCAGTATCCAGTATTCGGGAGATAGTAGGTTCGAACCCCACTGTCGGCAGCCCTGAGAATGGTTTTCCGTGGTTTCCCATTTTCACACCAGGCAAATGCTGGGGCTGTACCTTAATTAAGGCCACGGCCGATTCCTTCCCACTCCCAGCCCTTCCCTGTCCCATCGTCGCCATAAGACTTATCTCTGTCGGTGCGATGTAAAGCAGCTAGCAAAAAAAAAAGAAAAAAAATGAACAAAAACAAAATGGAACAAAATTAACATTATATATGATACCATTTACAGTTGATAATAAATGAAAACTTCACTAAGAAATCACACGGTAATACAAAGGAAAAGACAACACAAAAACAAGGAAACTTAAAACATGCATGAGTACACTGGGAAATATGAAGAATACCAGAAAGAAGGAATTATCAAAAATTTACAAATTGTAAAGGCAGACTTCTAGTTTCTTACTGAATTCTTTATCCGATTTGGTGAATATATCGACTTCTTTTGTTACAGTGTTATAAAGCGTTGTCATTTTTACGAAAGGTGAATTTGACTGATGCAATGTTTTTGACGTTTGAACGTGAAATAATTGGTGCTGGCGTGATCTTGTCTGCGGAACATGGAATAAAATGCGTCTTAACAGGTCCAAGGAATCAAATCGTCCTATTACAATTTTTCTTAGTATTTGTATAGAGATTAGGGACCATCTAGTTTTCAATGAAGTAAATTACATATATTCCTTAACCCTTTGGCACTCAGCCTATATGCAGGTGTTTGCTCGAAGACACTCAGACTAATTTTTGTGATTTTCCGAAGCAAATTACAAAAATTCAACACGTAAAGAGTTTAACACAAATTAAAATAAAATTAATCACACTAATACAGGAAACTATGAGCATTTCAGAAATGAATATACTTTGGACGTATTGTTATTGGTTAAGCTCAAAAAAATTATTAAATTTCGAAAATAAATTTAAAAAATAAATTATTGTTTTCAATGACAGAAAAAATAGACATTGTTGCGTCTTCCTTCTTTACTCTTAGACGTGAATGAAAGAACATTTAATTCTGAATAATTTGATTTCAATATGATGTGTGTGCTGCAATTCACTCATGAAGCATTGCACAAAGTTATTCAGTGTACATGTAACGGTCATCGATGTCAGGTCCTCGCGGTCCGATACATGGTGAGCAGTTACGACCGTGTCACTTCCCACATAACGGGAATCACTTTCGCAAAAGAAGGTCATTACTACTGTCTAAATCATCTGAAAATTCAAGGATATCGGCCTCATTCGGCCTTGAATATGGCCTAGCCATTACGATAAAAAGATGAGGCAAGCACGTGCAACAACGGAGTTATGAAAAGGAGTAAAATTGTAGTGTACAAAGTGTATCGAACACACGATATACCAAAGAAACGAAATAAACTATAAACAAAACTCATAGAAAGATCAACTTGTTGTATTCATAAGCCAATCAAAACAGATCCACGCAATAACAACTTCAAATAACCACAACATAAACATTCATGGTCAACAGATATCATTTGTCGAAAATAAAAATATTTTGTTGGGCTGGTGGATATATCTGTTGAGTTAAACGCAAATTCAACGCTTTAAGGTACCGTCACGATCAACTGTTACGATTTAACAGCTACGCAAATGACCAAAATCCGTAAATAAGACAAAGCCGATGTATCGGCGCCGTGAGCGTTTTCGCCATAACCTCTCGCGCCGATAGATCGGCGCGCTGAGAGCAAAAGGGTTAATAAATGGGTTGATGTGTCGAAAGGGCAAAAAGTATTAAAAGTTTTGAAATAAAGGTAACGTAGAAATTTGTTTTGTACAATTTCAATAGCCTTCACTTGTTGCTTTGTGTACCAGCTCCAGATTATTACAGAATATTCCAGTATGCTCCGTACCAAGGTAATATATAATTTATTCAGTACAGAGGGCTGAGTAAATGGTCTCGATGTTCTTATCAAAAATCCTAGCATTCGGTTAGCATTCTTTGTTGTTGTATTGATATGATTATTGAACGTTAGCTTACTGTCAAAAATTATACCAAGATCCTTAAACGTTAAAACCCTATCCAATTTTTCCCCCCGTATAGGCTGAGACTTCAAATTCCTTCCTCCTGGTAAAGGTCATGTATTTACATTTACTGACATTCAAAGACAACTTATTAACATCACACCAAGAAATGACATTATTAATGTCTTTTTGCAACTCGTCTTGGTCGTGGTGGTCACTAATGTATTTGTAAAGATTCAAATCATCTGCAAAAAGTAAACAGTTAGAGTGGCAAATATTGTCTGGTAAATCATTAATTAGAATTAAAAACAATAGAGGTCCAAGATTTGAACCTTGCGGAACACCAGAAGGACTGATAAAATTATCTGAAATTCCATTGTTAAAATAAACAAACTGCTGTCGGTTTTTTAAATATGAACACATTAACTGCAACAACTGTTTACAAAAACCAAATTTATACATTTTTGTAATTAAAATTCTATGATCGACTTTATCGAATGCTTTTTCCAAATCCATATAAACAACATCAGTCCTTCCGTTGGTATTTATGGTATCATACAAACTTTGAGTATAGCCCAAAAGATAGGTCACTTTACCTAAATCTGGTATTTGATTTCCATGTGAATTAAGATGTTTTATAATTTTTTGTTAATAGCAGATCAAAAGATCACACTTCCATCTACTTTCATTACTTTTAGCAATATGGCTTCAATAATAAATTAAGAGAGATTGTTTATCAAAACAAAAGATCATACTGAACAGCCACTGCAATGTTTCTGACACTTGTGAACTCTAATCAGCTGTGATATAAATTTAGAAATAGGAAGATATGTGTCAATTCCATCTGCATTACTGCAATAATAGATGGTACTTACATTCTTCTGCTTCTCTGTGCTACATCCTTGATTTGTGAAAAATAAAATGGAAACTGGTATCAAGTGCCGTCTAGTGACAGAACTTGTTACTGCGTAGTACCACAAACGTAGCTGTAACCAAGCCTGTAAAATTTGTGGGCTGCAATTTTAAATTAAGTCTTATGTTAGAGCCCATAGAAGTTACAATTGATGATTTTGATTTTCCTGCGCGTTTCAAGAAATCCCTGAAAGCTGTACCATACTACAACATTTATGAAACTCAAGTTTATAAGCCTGACAAATTACACATTTCAAGAAAGGATTATATTATCAGAAAAGTAAAAGTAGAAAAGAGCGATTTATTGGGCTAGAACTAGGTAAAACATTCACACAAGAGTAAGACAGCTTAGAAATTATTTTGGAGACACTTAAGTTGTACAATTGACTTACTTGACTTATATCCTGTGTCCCTTTTGGGGCAAAGGGCTGCAACAAAAGTCCTCCATTGGTTCTGTCTCCTAGCAGTCAGCTATAAGTCTGCCCAGGATTTGCTGTCCTCCCTCATCTCTTCCTCCACACTTCTCCTCCAGGTCATCCTTGGTCTTCCTCTTTTTCTTGCTTCTTGCGGGTTCCGTCTAAGTGCTTCTGTCTCGATGGCATCCTCCTTTCTCAGACAATGACCTATCCATCCCCATTTTCTCCTTTTTATCTGCAGTTTTATGTGGGTTTCTCCTGTCCTCTTCAAGAGTTCCTCATTTGTGATGGTCTCTGGGCAATATATCCGCAGAATTCTTCTGAGGCTGCGGTTGATGAAAACCTGTAGACTCCTGGTGATCTGAGTTGTTACTTTCCAGGTTTCACATCCATACAGGACTGCTTTAACATTGCTACAGAAAATTTGTAGTTTTGTCTTGGTTGAGATGTCACGGGCTTTCCATGTCGCATATAGCTGAACAAATACAAAATCTGCACCAGTACCATCATCCTCTGCCATTACACTACCTAGATATTGAAACTCTTTGTTGATGTCAGGAAAGGCATTCAGTCATAAAAACCCGCCATGACAGATTCAACTCACCTCATACCTGACCCCGTAGAGAAACGTGACAAGGGTTGGACAAACAATAACAACAACATTTTAGTTGAGAGTATGTGCCAATATATTGTTGTTCTGATGCTGGAACTATGAAATTGTTTCCATAACTCTTACCTAGTTACCAATGACTGATGTTCATTGCTACCAGTTATCTACTGCTGAGAATGAACTGGGAGTAGTAATAGCACACAGTGAAGCAGGTAGGTCAATTTTCTTGGTAAGTTTTATTGTACTTTTATTTTATTTTTATTTTATTTTACATTGACATTAGACCTGTTTGATTATGAGAGAATGGTAGATCCTAAAAAAATGCCTATACTCTAGTTTGAGTGCATAATATTGATATTAATTTTCTGTTATTGAAAATAAATGCAAATACAGGAGTAAGAAATAAAGTTTCAGGCATATGTTAAAACAAGATTACTTAAGGAAGACATCAGAAGGCTGGAAGGAGAAAGGCATACTTTAAAACAGTCATGGTGGAATCTGTAGAAAAGGCCTGTGAGGGAATATCAGGAAGGAAGGAAGATCAAGAAATGCCCTGGTGTAATGACAGGGTAAAAGTTGTAAACCAATGAAAGAAACAAGCATGGAAAACTTTGCTGAGAAACAGAACGACAGAATAGAAGTAGAAATGCTCCAAAGCGGTTCAAGAAAAAGAAAAAAAAAGAAATGCTGGCAAAAAGTCGCTGATGTAACAGGAAGCAAAAAATACCATATCTTATTCCAGTGGGGGGGGACCCTCAGGTGGAAGTGCTAACTTAATTAAAAATGAACAGAAGTAAGTGGTGACACTGCAGCAGGATATGTTATGGAGATGGGAAAGATACTTTGAGCAACTTTACATTGTACAGATTACACCTATACAAGATGGAGAAGTCCAAGCATAAGATTCAATGCAAAACGAAGATAAGGGAAATGAGGTGTCCATGGCAGAGATTGAGTCACTAAAAGAGACGA
Source organism: Anabrus simplex (assembly GCF_040414725.1). Lineage (NCBI taxonomy): Eukaryota > Metazoa > Arthropoda > Insecta > Orthoptera > Tettigoniidae > Anabrus > Anabrus simplex. The sequence continues at coordinate 159,214,249 of NC_090271.1, forward strand.
GGTAAAACAGTTGGAATTGATGAGGTCACTATAGAAATGATAACAGCAGCAGGAGCAATTGGTCTACTGTGGTTGTCCAGACTCTTCTGAACGCTATGGAGAGAAAAGACTATTACATTTATTGTGGTTTCTGGCGTGTGGGTTTGTCCCAAAAATGCGTCACCTAGTGCAAGGCCTGTGCCATACCCATCGGGGTTTTACCCTGCTGTTCTCCATGTCATTTGGTGTGGAGTTGTTATTATGAATTATTGGAGAGTGAGGGAATGATTTTTTTTGGTTTGAGTTAATTGTTTCAGTTTGATCCGTTATTTACGTGCATCATTAATGATAGGGATTGGTCCAGGCTTTACATTTTATAGCTTTAATGAAGAAGCAGGCATTTCAGACGGTGGTTTTGTGTTCCTGGAGGGTGTTGGTGTCCCATGTTCGGAGGTAGGCTTTATAGAGGTAGTGTGAATATTATGGGAGATGAAGGAAGGGCTCGTGGTGGGATGGGTGGTTTTGAGGGCAGAGAGTTGTGGTGGGGTATGTGGAGACAGTCTGCAGTAGTTAAGTCTGTTTCAAGTTTCTTAATTATGTCTTATAGTTATGTTATGATTTATGTCTGTAATTGTTTGTCTATAGGCTGTCCAGTCAGTGCGGTTGTATTTGTCATACTGGTGGGGGTGTTGGTTACGTTGGTAAGGGTTTGTTAGTATTAAGTTCGATGTAGTTAATATGCATGGGATGTGTTCACTTCTGATAGGTAGGTGTTTGCTAGGGTTGGGGAGAGGATAATGATATCAGGATTTGTATTGGATATAGGTCTGGTGGGGGAGTGGTATTATATGTCAACACCCTGGATTTATTATTTATAAGCTTCATGTCCGTATTGATTGGTATCACTATATAGAAATAATATGAATCACCACCTTATCAATACACTATTTTATTTACTACCAAACTGGTAAATAGGGTCAAAACCGGTATTGACCCTATTTACCAGTTTGGTAGTAAATAAAATAGTGTATTGATAAGGTGGTGATTCATATTATTTCTATATAGTAACACCCTGGATGTCATGGAGAAGTTGTACATAAGTTTGTTGTAGAATAGGGTCTTATGATGCAATATTAAAATCTGCCGTAATTAGGTAGGTGGTGAATTTTGGATCTATGTATTCAAAAAATTATTTAGGTAATTTCTGTTATTAAATTTTCTGTTTGATATTCTTGAAGGTAATGGTAATGTATTTTTGATGGGATGGATTTATTGATACTTATGGCTACCCCTCCACAGCTTCTATCAGGGTGGTTGGAGCGGAAGAATATATTAAATTTTTAATTTCTGGCTTTTGTCTTCTTGTTAAAAGTGTTTCATTAAATATTATGATATAAAGGTTGTGTTGATCAATCTGTAGGTCAATGAGCCAGTTGGTTGGCTCTTTGTGAACATATGTTTCCGTAATATACTTTCAGTTATTACAGTAACTGAGATGGATTGAGGGGAAAGAGTATGTAGCATCCAGATAAGACTGGAATATCAGCTAGGTCGCTGACTGGATTTGGTTAAGGATGTGCGGGCTCTGGAATGGGAGAATATTCTATAGGACTAAGGTGATGAACCTACGAATATTCTCCATAGAGGGTGGAGGGAGAGTGGAGGAGAAGGTTGGAAGCGGGAGGTTGATGGGAGTAATGGGGAGAATGTTTTTGGATTGGGCTGGGTTGGGTTCAGGTTTGCCCCTACATTTACCCAAAAATGAAGGGTGGTTTTCTTGGCAACTACTGCACTTCTGAGAAGCCTTGTTAGTGCAGCTTCTGGAGGTGTGGGGACCACTGCAGATGGCACACACCTGTTCCCTGAAGCACGGTTGATTGGGAAGATGGTCATATCCCTGACAGCATTCATATCATTGGTGTTACAGTGGTGACAACCTGGATGGTTCGACACGGTGGGACATGGCATAGATGAGGGCACCATCTCGTAGCAGCTGGTAGAGTGTACTTGTGTCTCATGACAGGATCCTCATCAGAGATGTAGGCCTTTTGGCGTTCCGAATATGGATGGTTTTGAAGTTCTGTTGGCCTTGTTGTTGAAGTTGGGCTGCCTCCTCATTTTCTGAGTAGCTACGATCTGGGATGTACGAGGTAGACTACTACCGACAGTGTGGGTGCCAGGTGCGTAGGTGGTGTGTTGCGCTGTCCCTATTGGGCGAGATTTTGTGCCATTGTGTGTTTCCTGAAGTGTGCTTCTACCCGTTTGTTGTTTCACGTACAAAAGTACTGCATCCATCAAGAAATGGCAACAGGCAGTACTAACACACATCAAATGATTAGAAAATACAAATAAAAGTACCTAAACAAACATTTCCAAATGATATCCAATGAGTTCATTCATCATCATCAGTACCAACTTTGGAACTTTCATCACCATCGCCTTCCCACAAAATGTCATAATCGCTGCCATCCATAGCATTAGAAATGCTACATTTCCTGAAGCTTTTCCATATGAGGTCTCCAGGGATACGATTCAATGCCGTCAAAATCTACGAACACAGCAGCTGAACTTCTGGGCGCTGAATGCGACCAATTGGCGTCAGTGTGTATAGAGCTGTTTCAAGGCTGCTTTAAATGGACGGTTCACGCAGACATCCAGCGGCTGTAGCATAGACGTCATCCTGCCCGGAATGACTGCTAGGTTGGTTTTCCCATCCTTGATATGTTTCTTCACAGCGTCTGTTGTGTGGCCGTGGTAACTGTTGAGAACAAGCAAGCTCTTTTGTCCCAATAATGCACCAGGGTGACGTTGCCAGACACACTTTACCCAATCTTCCACAAGTGAACTGTCCATCCAGCCGTAGTTCTGAGATGTGATAACACCAGCGGGTAGATTTTTAGGAAGCGTCTTTCACTTGCAAACAATGTACGTCAGTAATTTGGCTCCATCGGCGAGAATACACAACATTACCGTACATTGTTGTTTTTCATTACCACCTGTTCTAATGGTAACACTTTTCACACCTTTAACATTCACAGTCCTGTCCACTGGCATTTCAAAGTAGACTGGTGTCTGATCTGCATTGCCAATTTGGGAAAGCGTATATGCATTTTCCTTCCGCAACTGAATTATGCGATGCTGAAACTATAATAACTTCTCATAGTATGCACCAGGAAGACGCCGTGAAATTGAGGTGTGCCTTCGTACGCTCAACCCATTTCTTTTATAAAAATTACAAACCCATCCTCGGCTTACCTTAAACCCTTCCGATGAAAGTTCCTTTGCGATCTCTAATGCCTTTAGCTGACACATTTCAGTTGACACACCATATCCCAATTCCCACCTTTCTGTCACAAAGTTGTTGTTTTTTTTCAATTTCTGGAAACTGTACACTCGGTCCACAAAAAGCTCTACAATCGCCACTACATGCTAATAGCACATTTTTCTTCTTTCCCCAATCGCGAATACACGACTCGTCAATATAGTGTTTCTCACCGGTGGCACGATTTCCAATAATTTCGGCTTTCCAAACTACTTTCAGTTTCTCACTCGAAATAAAAGATTGCAAACGCTTTGTAGAATTCTTGTTGATACTCCGAGAACGTGCGTGAGACTGACGCCAAGCGCGGAAGTATCGTATACTGAGAGTGGAGAGAGCGTTGTTGCCAACCACGCCGGCGGTGATGCCCGATTTACGCGCATTCGGAAAGATAAATTTCCCAAAATTTTAAATAAGACCCGCACCCAGTTTTGGGAGCAATATTTTCGAAAAAAAACAGTGTGGGTGGTATTCGAGATTATACGGTATATTCCGTACTATCATTATAGATATATATTCCATAGTATCAATAGGATGTCAAGAGAATGGGATGGGAAAATGCCTAACTACAATATGGAGCTGATGGCCTAGATATTAAGCTCCTTTAAACAGGCAAGCATCATCTAACTACAATGGTACACTTCACTTGATGTGCGTGAGACTCTAATCTGCTCTCAAAAATCGTGTTTATTGATCTCATATTAAAGAATAACACTAGCCTGCAAAATAAAACTTTTTTTGTGCGGTAAAAACGAAACTAGGTGGGTTTTATGAATTTCTTAACGCAGAATTCGAGAAAAAATTTAGTTTTGGCGAATCACGTCTGGTTTGGTGGCAATTTTACAAAATATTATTTTGTTCTTACGTAAAATTGTTGATACTTGGTATTGATTAAATTTGATGTATTAATGTAAATTTCAGCTTGCAAAACGCAGTCATATTTTTCATGCATTGAATACACATAAATGCTGCTTTGTAAGCAAGTAGGTAGTATGTATTATATTTTTAATGTATATTGAAATTCATGAAACTGAAGCATAAAGCGCCTATTTAGTTTCGACTGTACAGTTGCTTTTAAATTAATATAACTGTACCTTGAATAAAAATTACATGGTTAAACATACATAGTTTTGTTACTTACATTATGTGCAGGTTAGATTCACACCTCCGTCTTTTCCCATTTCCCGTGGAATTTCCGGGTTTTTTAAGTTCTTGAATGATCTCTAGAAGGGTCGTCTCGTGCAATCGACCAACAGTAATCGGCCATCATATTCACATCCCAACGTCCCTGATAGTGTCGTTCTGCATCTTTGAGATCCTGGTGAAACCTTTCACCTTGTTCTTCACTGACAGCTCCTAAATTTAGAGGGAAATAATCCAGATGCGAAGCTAAGAAATGAAGCTTAAGGCTCATATTACAACCAAGTTCCTTATACTTTACCAATATTTTCTTTACAATTTCTTTGTATTGAGGGTCCTTAATGTTACCAAGGAATTTAGTCACTACATCTTTGAATGCGTTCCATGCCTCTTTCTCAATTTTGGTCATCGTGTCTGTGAAAATTTTATCCTTCATCTGTTTACGAATCTGTGGTCCATCAAATACGCCTTCTTTGATTTTTGCATCTAATAATGAGGGAAATTTAGTGGATAAATATTGGAAGCATAGGCTACTTTTATCTAATGCCTCAACATACAGTTTCATCAATGCAAATTTGATGTGCAAGGGTGGAAATAAACTTTTTTCACGGTCAATAAGACTTAATTCAAGACATTTTTGGATTCTGGTTGTAGTTGTTTCCTTTCTGTCCAATTCACTGTATCCCAGTGTTTATCCCGTGCCCTGCTATCCCATTCGCATAGGAAACAGGGAAATTTTGTATAGCCTATTTGTTGTCCCAGCAACAATCCAATGATCTTCCAATCACTGCAAATTTGCCACCCATGCTCATGATATTTAATTTTTTCAAGCACCAACTTAAAGGTCTCGTATGTCTCGGACATTTTTGTGGAGTGTGCAAGTGGGCGGATGCCAGAACATTTGTATTATGAAGCAAAACAGCCTTTAAACTTATTTTGGAAGAGTCAATAAAAACACGTCACTTACTAGGATCATACTCTTTCTCTCCCAATCGACGTAGAAGATTTGAAACATCCGTACAAAATACAAGTTCATCTTCTTGAGTATAATACTTTTGGACTGTTATCTTTGAAAGGAAACTGCTTTATCAGTCCATCATAAACATTGCATAAGGACTGGGGCTTTTAACACTTCTGATTATTCAAGTGGTATAAGATGAAAGACAAACTCTCAACTGTCTTATCTTCAATCCTACATACCTCGTGGTCTATTGCGCATCTGGGGGAGTTTGTTATGAATTTATCAGGAAATTCCTAACTACAAAATGAAAATTTAGACAGCAATAAACCTAATAAAATGCAAACAATAACAAATCAAATCACATAATTGTATTCTAAAAAATGTTGCGCGAGAACATCCCTCAACATTACATCTTACGAATTCATGCAGGTACTAAAACACCGAATTGCGTCAAAACTAGACGTGATAGTTTAAAAATAGCATCATTTTCGGAATCAGGGCAGCGATTTCCATAAGAATTACATATTTTCTATTTTACCACAAAATCATGTTGGCTAGTGTAATTATTACAGCATGAGTAAATTGAGTATGAATCTGTTTCGAAACAAAAGATTCAATAACAATAAGAATCTTGACGTTAGCGTCCCGCAACAATACACAATTGCAGTCTAGACTGACGTGGCAACAATCACATCTGGTCATCTATTAGAACAATGGCCACCGTTACTGTCTTTCAAATGCAGCCATTATCTCAAAATAATTCCCAATAAGATGAAATTACAGGTGTACAATATTCCAATAAGAATATCCTTAAACACAGCAGTGGTCACAATTGATTCAGATACATGAAGAATATTACCATGATGTCCAGTTTGACTACATTTTCCATGATGTTTGGTTTGACTACATATTTTATATCAATTCATTTCATTAACACAAATCTTTCATAATAGTCTTCTGATTGCTTACAATAGTGTATAAGTGGACATAATTAATCCCTTCATGACTGTTTTCACCCCATTTGAAATAAAAGAAAGTATTTACAACCATGTAATAACGAAATCGTCATGGATAAAATGGAATGGATAAAAATATGTCTTCCACATAACCTAAACAACATTAGTTTCCTCAAATGGCAAAAAAATTTCAATCATATCATGACTCAGCTCTGGGAAAATTGTATGGAATTCACCAAAAAAAAAAAAAAACATATCATCTGATGTAGGAATTTTTACAGTTTCTTCCTCTTTCTCTTCTTCTTCTTCTTCTCCTTCTCCTCTTACCTTCGACTAATTAGTACTGTTCTGCAATACGAAGACTTTAATAAGCATTTGATTATCTCCATTAACATGGTGCCTGTTCAGTGTTATCAATTAGATGATCGTATTCTACACTCTACGCATGTTCATGCTTGCAATTATATATCTATGACATTACCGTAATCTCAACTCCTGAATAAATATGTATGCATATTCCTCATGAAGATTTTTTACTTTTAATCTTGTTATATTCTCAGTAATCATGACAAAGATTGCAATTAATTTCAGAATATTCCAAATATTTCACCTTCACTCATATATGACACTTCTTATCATCTTTCAATATTCTGCAGTGACTTAACTCATTTGTGATACATTTTGAAGATTCAAATAAATATTTCTCCTCTATTAACTTATTAACTTATCGCGTACTTACAAGTGAAGTATTACACGACAGTAGTTGCACGACCAGGGAAAATTAAATTAAGCAAAGCACTTACCAAGATGTTCCCAACGGAAGGTAATAGCAAGCCGTGGAAGTTACCTGAGCCCACCGAGGTTAGGTGGATTAAGCAATAAATAAATTATTACTGACTAAAATAAAAAAACCAGTTTCAAGTTAAACAGAAACTTTAATGCAAAGATAAGAAATTAAATGACAAAACAAATTGCAAGTCCCTAAGTTGAAAGAAAGAAAAGATTAAATATAGGAATATAGGTTATTAAACTTTGATGACGGTTAAAATTAAATACGTCTGTTTTCGCAATTCAGTTCCCAGAGCTAATTATCAATTAATAAAAATAAAATGAAGAAACGGAGTACTTATTGAGAATCCCAACTCCGAGATCTTGGATTAGCTACAATATTATAGTGGAGTAGAAAAGTGTTTCTTCCGACTACTTCAAAAGTAATCCAAATGTAATCCGGATAAGCTAAGTCACCGATCACAAGTTCCACCAGGAACGCATAATCAAGAATAAACATTAACATGAAAAATATATATGAAAAATCACCAGAACAAATAATTTTACAGAATCAGATATTAATAACATTAACCACCGCGTAACACAGAGATATGAAGGCACATATCCAGTCCCACGTCTATCACCAAGAACAATATCACATAATTACCGAACGTCAGTTTTCAAGAATTAAACAAAGGTAAGAGCCATCAAATGTCAAGTCAAACACAGCATACACCCCCACATGTTAGTTATGAATACTACCATAGTAACGAGGTCACGTGACCAAATAAAGCAAAATGGCAACTCCCCAAACAGTTACCTACCAAAGGCAGAACTAGTCATCAGAAACAATTTTCAGCTCGTACATTCACCTTCGTTCACACATTACTATGGATAATAGGATATTTAAGATATAACTGGTTGAATTAACCCAGACGTAAGTGATAAGAATACTCATTTCTAAGTGTAGTAGTTCGGGACACATATTGTTACTAAAACATCATTTAATGTATGAATTACTTTTAAGAAAACGTTCTCAGAATGATTATCAAATCAAGTAATCCTACAAATCATTACATCAAAGCCCCACAAAATACTGGTAATTAATTCTCAACAAGATAACCTTGAATTACAGTCTCCTTTTGTCAAAATAATTTCTCACTTTTGGAGGTAATAAAATTTTACTTAATACGATTTAGATGAATGTATTCCAAAACCATTTAGTAAGATTCAATCATCGTTAGGGCTTGTCACTTCATGGTGCTTCCAGGACCAACAAGAACAGAAATGCTACTTACAGATATCAATGATGAAAAGAAAAGTAAATCAAGAGAAGTTTGGCATATCGCCATATGGTCATACAATCACCCAGGATCAAAAGTTAACATTTTTCCTCTTTTTCTGTTCAAAATATAATCCGAAAGTCCAGCTGCAACAGCAAGAGTTGATCCTTCTTGTACAAATTAATCCGTAATAACAACTGCCAGTCACTCGATTGCTGTTAATGCATGGAGAAACAAAGCTGAGTTAAGTTCGGTGATTGCTGCTAGATGGCAGTACAATCTCGACAGCATGCCTACTGGATGCTAGCGCTACCGTGGAAGATCCGTACAATTATGAGCTTGCAGCATAGTATACTTCCAGTCAAATTCTGACGAGCTCAGTAGGCTGAAATAATACATGATAATTAGTTTTGATCAAATATAGTAACTTGGTAAGTGTCCAAGTACATTATAACACATCCCAAATCCGTTACAAACTACATGGCATAGTGTACACTCACAATAAATTACATTCCTACTGTACGTTAAAGACATGTAAAACTTTTAACATGTTATCTGTTCATTACATGATCCCTATTTTTATCTTCATCTCTGCATGCATAAATTTAAATACTGGTACACACAAACATACATTGTTATGAAGATAACCATCTCTCCTCTTCCTCATTCAGCTGAATATAATATTTATCTTAAGACTCTTCACAATTATAAAGCAGATATAATAGTAACTTGAGAGGATAAAACAAAAGGGATAAATTAGATCACTTATCTGGTGTTAAAAGATGAAAATATGACTCTGACTGCAGGTTGGATTACCCTTCCTTATTTACAGGTGTTTATCCTGTATTCATGTCTGATTCGTTGGCTGAATGGTCAGCATACTGGCCTTTGTTTCAGAAGGTCCCTAGTTCAATTCCCAGCTGGGTTGGGGATTTTAATCGCTTTTTATTAATTCTTCTGGCTTGGGGATTGGGTGTATGTGTCCATCCCAACACTCTCCTCATCACATTCAGACAACATACCACAGAAACACGCAATAGTGCTTACATCCCTCCATATAGGGTTGGCATCAGGAAGAGTCCGGCCGTAAAACAGGGCCAAATTTACATGTGCGACACAGTTTGCACCCGCGACCCCACAGTGTGGGAAAAAGCGGTAGGAAAAGAAGTATCCATTATCCAGCTTTGGTCCATGGTCCCTTGCCTCAGTTAAATGCTTAGTTCTTTTTCATAATCAAAACTATGTTTTTCTTGCCGTATGGATGCATGCTTGTGTGGTTAGGTACCTGATATCTCAAAGAGAGGTTGTTAGTAATGAGCCACATATTTTATACACAGATTCGCAAATATTTTACATTCAAACACACTGAACCATGTCTGTGATCCCTGTGAATATCTTGTAACTTCAGTCTGATTTTGCAGTATTTATGGTCGGCTATTTATCAGCCAATAATGGCTGCTTCTCTTTCAATTGAGAGACTTGTGAAATTAACTTGACCCAATGTGGGTAGATAGCACCTCGTGCGAGATCTGTCATCAGAAGCATTTCTTTCTTGCCCTAAGTAGGATTTTACTCTCTTTTTTTTGGAACATATTCTGGATTGTGTCTTGAGATGGAAGATAGGAAAACTTAAAAGGGTCCACCTTTTCAATACAAAAATGTTATAGTTTAATTTATAACATATATTTGCACTTGGAACTAGTTTCGACGCTGTTTGGCGTCATCATCAGCCAAAATGTGGGAAATAGGCTAGCACGTAGGCATTTATTTTACACAAGGCGTTACATTAAACAATACACATCTTACAAGGAGATAAAAACAGGAACGAATATAGAAACAAATGAATCGTTGAGAAAGCAAAAGTTATACATATTAAAAATAACCTTAATCACACATCTTGCAGTGCGAAAATATTTGTCTTGAATGATTCCTGAATACAAAACACACGCGCACACATTTCTGAAGAGCCAGCATGCAGGAAAAAGTAAAGTGAAACTTTAAGATTTCTTCTGAGAAGAGTTCATCATTTTTTCTATGTTCCGACTAACTAATGAAGTCTCCCTTGAGTTCCTGATAAACATACACAACAGGAAATTCTCCTTCACTCTCAACAATAGCTATAAAGACCAACAGTAAATTTCATTTTAAATATTGTGCAGAGACGTGAAAGCATGATCTTGAAACATGATATAACTTCTTCATTTAACCCAATTTTTTACACAAGGTGTTACATTAAACAATACACATCTTACGAGGAGATAAAAACAGGGACGAATGTAGAAACAAATGCATCGTTGAGAAAGCAAAAGTTATACATATTAAAAATAAGCTTAACCACACATCTTGCAGTGCGAAAATATTTGCCTTGAATGATTCCTGAATACAAAACGCACGCGCACACACTTCTGAAGAGCCAGCAGGCAGGAAAAAGTAAGGTGAAACCTTAAGAGTTCTTCTGAGAAGAGTTCATCATTTTTTCTATGTTCCGACTAACTAATGAAGTCTCCCTTGAGTTCCTGATAAACATACACAACAGGAAATTCTCCTTCACTCTCAACAATAGCTATAAAAGATCAACGGTAAATTGTATTTTAAATACTGTGCAGAGATGTGAAAGCATGATCATGAACATGATATAACTTCTTCATTTAACCACCTTTGAAAGTCTCTCTCTATATTACATAGCTTCATTAACACCACCATTCTGTAGATGCACAAAATAATCTTGTAATCTTCACAGGTCCGGTAATCAGCTCGACAAGAATATAAAATTGGTATTAAGGAATACGTTTTCTGAGAGTTTGGAGGTTGACTGTGCCAGTATTTGTGGTGTATTGTTGCAGCGTTACGTGTAGGGTGGGGGCAGGTTTCTATGATGTTTATTGCGGGACATGAGGCAGTAAAGCTATGGCGCGAGATGAAGAGGAACAGAGCGTGTTGGATAGTTTAGGTCTGGGGAGCGGCCATTGTTGGATTAGGAGGGGAGAGGGAAGGAGCGGTAGGGGAGGAGGAGTGGAAGGAGGGGAAGTATGGAGGGTGATGTGGTGAAAGTGTGTGGCGTGACAAAGTATTATGCATAATCTGAAAGACAGATCTGTTTTTCGGGATATTCATGTTTTTGGGGAAAGGGATAGCAATGCCTTTCCTCTCATATAGGCGGTGTTTCAGTCGTTTTAAATATATGCTACAGGACTCTTGTTCATTTCAGGAGTGTTACTAGAGCTGGGAACGGTAGGAGCGGAGCGGAGCAGTTGTTTTCGCTCGTCCTCCGGAGACCTCCGGTAGTCCTCCGATTGAATTCACGGGCGGAAAATTCAAATGCTTTAATGTGGGCAATGTTGTAACGGTGATCTTAGGAGGAATTACAATTTAAATTTCATTACTAATTCCACAGATGCATGTGTTTCCCCACGTTTGTCATTCAAATGCTGTAGTCGTGTCAAGATAGCCGCATTATTTGTTACGCTATGAACAACAGATTTTGATCTGCTGACATTCAGTTTGCAATAGGTGCAGGTGGATAGAATACTGTAGATTGAATATTGGCACATATAATACCATTGCAAATGCATTTACAATATTATTAATAGTAAAACAGTTTAAGCAATAAGTATATTCCAGTGCATGTAAACATGTATTATATACGATGCTCTTACATTGTGTTATACGTGTAGCTCATTTATGATGGAAGAGTACGTCCGGCTCCATGACTAAATGGTTATCGTGCTGGCCTTTGGTCCCAGGGGTCCCAGGTTCGATTCCCAGCAGGATCGGGAATTTTAATTTTAATTGGTTAATTTCGCTGGTACTGGAGCTGGCTGTATGTGTCGTCTTCATAATCATTTCATCCTCATCATGACGCTAGGTTGCCCAAGGGTGTCAAATCAAAAGACCTGCATCTGGTGAGCCGAACTTGTCCTCGGACACTCCCGGTACTAAAAGCCATACGCCATTTCATTTTTTAATGAAGAGTACGAACTGATTGGTATTGGTTATATGCTGTACCGGGCTGAGTAGTTCAGACGGTAGAGCTCTGGCGTTCTGAGCTCAAGTCTGCGGTTTCAATTCCGACTATGCTCAGCGGTACTTGAAGATGCTGACATACGAGAGTCGCATGTCGGCAGGTGTACCGGCACATGAAAGAACTCCTGTGGGACAAAATACCGGCACCTTAACGTCGCAGAAAACCACAGAAGTGGATATGGGAGTACAATAATAATAATAATAATAATAATAATAATAATAATAATAATAATAATAATAATAATCTTTCTATCAATTTACCCTCCAGGATTGGGTGTTCCCTCGTTCGCAGAGAGGATTCCACCTATACCGCCTCAAGGACAGTGTCCTGGAGCGTGAGACTTTCTGTCGGGGATACTTTTCTGTTTTGTTTTACGTCGCATCGACACAGATAGGTCTTATGGCGACGATGGGATAGGGAAGGTCTGGGAATGGGAAGGAAGCGCCCATGGCCTTAACTAAGGTACATCCCCAGCATATGCCTGGTGTGAAAATGGGAAAGCACGGAAAACCAACTTCAGGGCTGCCGACAGTGGGATTCGAACCCACTATCTCCCGGTTGAAAGTGGGTTCGGACCCCACTGTCGGCAGCCCTGAAGATGGTTTTACGTCGTTTTCCATTTTCACGTCTAGAAATTGCCCTCCTTAATCGTTCCTATCATATCGTCGTCATAAGACGGCATGACGTAAATCAAATTGTTACAAAAGTAATCGACAAATGAAACACGAACGATAAATGAGAATGTATGTATTTCATATATTCGCCTTCGTCATACGTATAAAGCAGTATTTACCATGTCGCTACCACATCCGTTGCGCACCACGGATGGAACGGCAAGGAAGCACGCATTCAATACTGTTCCTCCGTCCTCCGCTCGCCGACCGAACCAGCGATTGGTTTCCAAGCGTCAGTTTACTACCAAAGAATACCGGAGGGAGCGCTGCACTCGCACTACCGATTGCAATCATAGGAGCAACTGATCCGTTCCCAGCTCTACGTCCAATGACGAACCGATGCAATCCCAGATGAAACTGTGGAACATGACATAGCTAAGACGAAGACAGACTGCCTAGAGCTGAGAACGGTAGGAGCGGAGGAATTGTTTTCGCTTTTCCTCTGGAGAACTCCGATAGTCCTCCGATTGAATTCACTGGCGGAAAATTCAAATACTTTACTGTGAACAATGTAGTAATGGTGATCTTGGGTGGAATTACAATTTAGGCTTCAGTATCAATTCCACAGATGAATGTGTCTTTCTACGTTTGTCATTCAAATGCTGCAGTCGTTTCAAGATTGCCTCATTATTTTGTTACGCTGTGAATAACAGATTTTGATCTGTTGAAATTCAGTTTGCGTCCGCCTCTGTGGTGTAGTGGTTAGTGTGATTAGCTCCCACCCCCCGGAGGCCCGGGTTCGATTCCCGGGTCTGCCACGAAATGTGAAAATTGGTACGAGGGCTGGAATGGGGTCCGCTCAGCCTCGGGAGGTCAACTGAGTAGAGGTGGGTTCGATTCCCACCTCAGCCATCCTGGACGTGGTTTCCCAGTTCGCCTCCAGGCAAATGCCGGGATGATACCGAAGTTAAGGCCACGGCCGCTTCCTTCCCTCTTCCTTGTCTATCCCTTCCGATCTTCCCATCCCCCCGTAAGGCCCCTGTTCAGCATAGCAGGTGAGGCCGCCTGGCGAGGTACTGGTCATCCTCCCCAGTTGTATCCCACGACCCAGAGTCTGAAGCTCCAGGACACTGCACTTGAGGCGGTAGAGGTGGGATCCCTCGATGAGTCCGAGGGAAAAACCAACCCTGGAGGGTAAGCAGATTAAGAAAGAAAGAAAGAAAGAAGGATCATTTATTACTGAAGAGAATGAAGTGATTGGAATTGTTTATATGCTGTACCGGGCTGAGTAGTTCAGACGGTAGAGCGCTGGCTAGTGGCTGGGACGGAGCGGTGCAGTTGTTGTGACGTCATCATCCGGTTATACCGAGTAAACTACCGATTGAATGTACTGTAGCGGCATGACAACGTAAAGGTATTTCACCCGTATATTCAATGCCCTTTTCTCACAACATAACTGTTTCGCTTAATACAGCAATGTTGTTTTCTTCTGCTGAAGCCGACTACCACCCGTCGCGTAATTGCTGCCGCAAATTGTGCATTTTGCTAATGTTTATCATCGGTAATTTCAAAGAAATGCCATGCATCAGACGGCCTTCGTGGCATTTGTGGTACAAATTTCTGTACAAATTTATTAAATGCCTTTAAATATTCTAAAACAGGAATACCATCTAAAAACGGGATTAAATATCAAACAAATACCACAATTATTTTCTAATATACTTTGCATTACCTACACAACACAACAAACAGAGGAAATATAGACGCAAATTTAATACGCACAGACTGAATACAGGTACAATACACTTAAAAGGGGAGACCATGACGTTCGGATCACGTTCTCGAGAAAATCGCAAGATAACCTTTCGCGTCGAATATGTACCGGTGCTTTGGGTTCACGAGCACGAAACGGCGGTGGGCGAGTGGTTAGCGTTAAAGCTCCGAAAGCGCTGGTTTACTGAATCGAGTCCCGCTTCTCGCGTTGTTTTTCAACACTGGTTATTTTCTTCAAAATGCTATTTGTTCGGGGCGTCGACCCATGCGGATCTTTTGCCCCTACAGGCACCATATTGTATGAACCTGCGTGTAATTGGAATGGCGGTACTGTGGAATGCTGTGTGTGAGGAAAGGAAGATTAAGGACGTCACAAACACCCAGTCCGCAGGACTGGAATAGTATTCACTACAATTAAAAAAACACCGGCCCGGAATCGAACCCGGGGCCGCCGCGCGATAGGCGGGCGTGTTGGCCCCAACACCGCGGGGATGTACGAGAGCTCTTATAGTCTATCATATATATTACACTTCAAAGGTAATATAATGAAAAAGGTCTATTCTATTTGCATGGGCTTTTATCGGAAATATATATATATTAAACGTTAACGATAAATGCGAATGTATATATTTCATATATTCGCCTTCTTCGTACTTATAAAGCAGTATTTACTATGTCGCTACCACATCTGTTGCGCTCCACTAGTGGAATTGCAAGCGAGCACACATTCAGTACTGCTGCTCCGTCCTCCGCTCGTCCTCGGCTCGCCCTCCGAAACCTCCGATTGGTTTCCAAGCAACAGTTGACTACCGGAGAATACCGGAGGGAGCGCTGCACTCGCACTACCGATTGCAATCATAGGAGCAACAGCTCCGTTCCCAGCCCTGAGTGTTACGTGATTTATCTCTTCCAGTAATTTGAGGTTAGAGTATCCTTTCATTCTTTTGTTTTGTTTTGACGTGTTTGCTATGGATATCTAAAAGATGTGTCTTGACTTGAATTTTGATTGGTGTTGTATGGCTCGAGCTTAGTTTTAAGTTCATTTATTTAGTGGTGTGGTTTTTTTTTTTTTTTTCACTGTCACGGGAATGTTGAGTTTAGAGGCTTATACGTCCTGTTGTGAGTTGTGTGTGTGTTATGGCTGAATATCTGTGTGGTTGGAGACTATTATTTTGCTTGCATTATGGGCCTATGATGCATTACTCAAGCCTGGAAGTCTTGATTATAATAGCGATCGTTTGCTGGGCAAAATTCATATCAACATGAGATCCTAATTCATGTGGTATGAATAAGTGTTGGCAGCGAGGGCGTATAACTACGTGAATTGTTTGGCTTGGGAGAGGAAGGCTTCTTATTGTAAACCTTGCACATCAGTTTATTTTCTGGGCTAGACAAAGAGCATTTGATTTATTGGCTTAACTGACCGACAACTGCTTGGATATGCCTTACCGTTATGCTCTTTTGGTTATGATTTGGATATTATGGGTCTCTGTATGTGTACGAGTTTAGTTTGAAAACGGGATATATCAGCTGTTCAAATCCTTTTTCTGCCTTTAAGACTTCTGTTCTTGTTACAGGTTTTTCTGCCATTGATTTATTTTTCTCTGTTTGGTGAATAGTACTTCTTTATCTGTTTAATTAGAAGGTAGCCATGGCAACCCACTTATTATGGTAGTTTCAAGATTTTCATGTTTTGTGCTTTTGGCGCATGACTTCTTGTTTAGACTCTCGTCCTCTTTTTATGTCAGCAGTGACCATTTTCTGTTCCTTTTTGTTCTGTGGAGATTGTAGTCGATAAAACAAGAGGGGGGGGGGGGGGGGCCTTTTTTTGTCATTGTGCATGGGAGGAAGATTTTATTACCTTGATATGATATTGCTGTTTTAAGAAGGGAAAGAAATACTCATACATCGTTTTGGTTCAAAGTTTTACATACCGTAAGTGTGAAGAAACAGAGTCAAGTCAAAATATTGTATTGATGATAAAGGTTGGTGTTATGCAGAGAGAAAGGTAAACTTTTGAGATATGACTTGACCAATGTTGAAGAGGGTCTAAGATTTTTGCAATGCGAGTAAAAATAATTTTAAATTTTGTTCCTTTTGATTCATGAGGGTCGCCTTCTTTGTTTTTATTTTTATTTTTATTTAAACCTAAGAATTTCATTTTTGTCCGTATTGAACTGAGAATGGATGATAGGAAAACTTAAAACGGTCCACCTTTTCAATACAAAAATGTTATAGTTTATTTATGACATGTATTTGCACTTGGAACTAGTTTCAACGCTGTTTTGCGTCATCATCAGCCAAAATGTGGAAAATAGGCCAGCATGTAGGCATTTATATTACACAAGGTGTTACATTAAACAATACACATCTTACAAGGAGATAAAAACAGGGACGAATATAGAAACAAACTAGCGAATGTACCCGTGCTTCGCTACGGTATTCTACATTGTATTTGAATATCGAAGTAAATAGTGTGCATGCAGTAAATAAGATTGTTTTAAAATTGCATGTCTCTTAGCGTTATCCGAGAAAGAGCATGGGGAGGTCCCCGTACGTTGTTTCCAATGTAAAGTGTTCGTTATGGATTTGTGATATAACGGCAGGCTCACTTGCCTACTGCCATTCACAATCGAGTTGGGAAGTTTACATTATAATTGCAAGCCCCACTGCCTACTATGCGGACAGATTCGATTTGGGGAGTTTTCGTTAAAATGGCAGCCCCCCTTTCCTACTTCCAGACAGATTACTACCAGTCACACCAAGTTGGTGAGTTTCCATCAAAATAGCAGGCCACTATGCCTAATGCCAGTCACATTTTAGATGAGGACATTTCTTTATAATGGCGGGCACCCTTGCCTACTGCCAAACACAATCGGGTAGGGGAGTTTTAAACAAAACTGCATGCTCACTTGCCTTCTGCAAGTCAAATCGAGAAGTGAACTATTCATTACAATTGTAGACCTCCCTTACTAATGACAGTTACACAGGAGTTGGAGAAGGAACCCTTTCATACTGCCAGTCTAAGTCGGTGTGGGGAGTACTGATTACAATAGCAGACCCACCCTTTCTCGATCACTACAAATCGACATCAGTGAATATATATAGATCGACATACGAAAGTATATGCGTTTTTACAATATTGAAGACCTTCATTTACAGATTAACTGCTACTAAACGTACGTCATATCGACAAAGGATTATACCATAAGACACGCCGGATTTAGTGGCCTAAATGGCTGGTCCTATGATATGTCATCTATTCTTTGGTCAGATTGAGTTAGAAACGTGGAACAGGGTAACGTTCTTGTAAGATTATCTCACATTACATTACTTTTCGGATAATTATGTGACAGCTACATACATAGCATTTGGCTCATATATGGCTACTGGGTGGGCCAATTTTCGTGAAGAGTTTGATTATTCTGTATTTCATATAAGTAATCGAAGGTATGAATTATGCATGTGAAAATTCAAAATTGACTTAACATCCATTAATAGAGAAAAATCAAACGTAAAAGGGATACAGATACGGCAAAAAGTCATAAGACCCAGGTTGTAGATCATTCCAAATTGAACGGAGATTGTGCAATCTGTTATGTGATAGGAATTTCCGAAGGTCTGCACCATCATTAAAATTGCCTGCATATTTCGATATTCTTCGGGGATAAAAAGTGAAAAATGTAATGATCTTGGATGTTTTCCGCTCGTTACAGGCTAAAACGTATAATTTTGTCAAATTTCAATTATCTTCTTTTTCTTCTGGCAGATTATGCCGAAATCTGGATTTTGGGCGAGGCGGGTAAAAATTAGGACTTTCAGGAAACTAAACCAAAAATTATGCAGATGGTCATTATTATCCCTTAAACGGAAAGCTGTACGAAAATTTCGCCAAAATAGTCAGTGTAGAGGCACACAGTCGTTACGATTTGATTTATATAGATAAGGAATCTGCTCCATGTAAAACACCTTTTTGGCTATTTCCGCTGGACTTAACCTGCAAAACTGACCATTCATGATATCTCCCTTATTAATCCTCCTGACGAAAAAATGCACATGAAAAAAGGTTTAGAGGTGGAATTCCATCACGTTTGGTCGATTTCCAGTCAGGTTGGTCTTGTTCTGTATATATTGTGGAAGAGTAAAATCACCATTTCGGTTCCCTATAAACCGCCAGTCCATTCCGGAACATGAAATGTTATTTACGTTTAAAACCTACCTTTGGACAGGTGGATGCTAAATATGAATTTTGGTTCGAATGTCTTCAGTAGTTTTCAAGTTGTAAGGAATACGCTTTACACGCACCCGCTCGTGAGTTAAGTCCGATGGGACTTGTACAAAAAAACGGTCCGTTAATGATATCTCCCTTATTAATCCTCGTATCGAAATGATGCACATGAGAAAAAAGGTTTAGAAATTAATTTCTACCAAGGCAGGTAGATTTAAATTAACGTTGGTTGTGTATATTTTGTGGAAGTGCAAAATCACTGTTTCGGTTTCGTATAAACCCCCAGTCAGTTCAGGGATTTAGAAACAATATTTGCCCTAAAACCTATCAAGGACAGGTGTATTCTAAATACGAATCTTGGTGGAAATACATCCAGTAGTTTGTAGCACTCGCGTACATACGGCGTAATTAAGGAAGAAAATAATACAGTTAAGAAAGTTGAAAGTAATAGAAAATGGATTATAACTGAGGACAGCCGGATAACGACAAATATGTAAATGCCAAGTTAATGTATTGGAAAATCAAATGCCCCTCAATAAATTATGCTAGTGTGAGTTATGGATATAATAAAGCGGTAACAGAGGAGAAATTTAGGTCCATTGATTCCTAGGTAAACAAATAATAAGAAGATGACTAATGGTGTTATTACTTAATCTATTCGAAGGCGGTTATAACATCCAACGATATTCCGCCAATATCCCGCAGATACGCCGATTGACGCCTCTCTTGCCTTCTACCTAAGGAACAACCACGAATTTAAAAGCATGATGAGGAAAATGGCAATACGTTACTTCCCTGCTGGCATGCAGTCAGAGACGTTGCCATGGTAACCTGTAGGTTCGTTGTCGGTCTGTCGGTCGCTCAATGCAGAGCATGGTACCAGCAGAAAATTGTAAATTTCTCCGTCATGTAAAGAGTAAGGTAAATTATGAACATAACGAAAGTTGTTTATAATGAAGAGACGTTTCACGTACGGTAAACGAAGCTTACTGAAAATCAATAGTATAAGAGAAAATGGAGGAAAACCATTCTGGTTTTCCTATAAACCCCCCGTCTATTCAAAGATTTTAAAATGATATGCATACTGAAACCTTCCCCGGGATGAGTATACTCTAAATATGAAGTTTAGTTGAGATCTATCGAGCCGTTTCGACGTGATGGTGGAAAAACCATTCTGGTTTTCCTATAAACCCCCGTCTATTCAAAGATTTGAAAATGATATGCATATAGAAACCTTCGCCGGGATGAGTATAGTCTAAATATGAAATTTAGTTGAGATCTATCCAGCCGTTTCGACGTGATGGTGGAAAAACGATTCTGGTTTTCCTATAAACACCCCGTGTATTCAAAGTTTCTAAAATGACATGCATATTGAAACCTTCCCCGGGAGGAGTATACTCTAAATATGAAGTTTGGTTGAGATCTATCCAGCCGTTTCGACGTGATGGTGGAAAAACCATTCTGGTTTTCCTATAAACCCCCCGTGTATTCAAAGATTTTAAAATGATATGCATATCGAAACCTTCCCCGGGAGGAGTATACTCTAAATATGAAGTTTAGTTGAGATCTATCGAGCCGTTTCGACGTGATGGTGGAAAAACCATTCTGGTTTTCCTATAAACCCCCGTCTATTCAAAGATTTGAAAATGATATGCATATCGAAACCTTCGCCGGGATGAGTATAGTCTAAATATGAAATTTAGTTGAGATCTATCCAGCCGTTTCGACGTGATGGTGGAGAACCATTCTGGTTTTCCTATAAACACCCCGTGTATTCAAAGTTTCTAAAATGACATGCATATCGAAACCTTCCCCGGGAGGAGTATACTCTAAATATGAAATTTGGTTGAGATCTATCCAGCCGTTTCGACGTGATGGTGGAAAAACCATTCCGGTTTTCCTATAAACCCCCGTGTATTCAAAGATTTTAAAATGATATGCATATCGAAACCTTCCCCGGGAGGAGTATACTCTAAATATGAAGTTTAGTTGAGATCTATCGAGCCGCTTCGACGTGATGGTGGAAAAACCTTTCTGGTTTTCCTATAAACCCCCGTCTATTCAAAGATTTTAAAATGATATGCATATCGAAACCTTCCCCGGGTTGAGTATACTCTAAATATGAAATTTGGTTGAGATCTATCCAGCCGTTTCGACGTGATGGTGGAAAAACCATTCTGGTTTTCCTATAAACCCCCCGTGTATTCAAAGATTTTAAAATGATATGCATATCGAAACCTTCCCCGGGATGAGTATACTACAAATATGAAGTTTGGTTGAGATCTATCCAGCCGTTTCTACGTGATGGCGGAAAAACCATTCTGGTTTTCCTACAACCCCCCCGTGTATTCAAAGATTTTAAAATGATATGCATATCGAAACCTTCCCCGGGAGGAGTATACTCTAAATATGAAGTTTAGTTGAGATCTATCGAGCCGTTTCGACGTGATGGTGGAAAAACCATTCTGGTTTTCCTATAAACCCCCGTCTATTCAAAGATTTTAAAATGATATGCATACCGAAACCTTCCCCGGGATGAGTATACTCTAAATATGAAGTTTGGTTGATATCTATCCAGCCGTTTCGACGTGATGGTGGAAAAACCATTCTGGTTTTCCGATAAACCCCCCGTGTATTCAAAGATTTTAAAATGATATGCATATCGAAACCTTCCTCGGGATGAGTATACTCTAAATATGAAATTTGGTTGAGATCTATCCAGCCGTTGCGACGTGATGGTGGAAAAACCATTCTGGTTTTCCTATAAACCCCCGTGTATTCAAAGATTTTAAAATGATATGCATATCGAAATCTTCCCCGGAAGGAGTATACTCTAAATATGAAGTTTAGTTGAGATCTATCGAGCCGTTTCGACGTGATGGTGGAAAAACCATTCTGGTTTTCCCATGAACCCCCGTGTATTCAAAGATTTTAAAATGATATGCATATCGAAACCTTCCCCGGGATGAGTATACTCTAAATATGAAATTTGGTTGATATCTATCCAGCCGTTTCGACGTGATGGTGGAAAAACCATCCTGGTTTTCCTATAAACCCCCCGTGTATTCAAAGATTTTAAAATGATATGCATATCGAAACCATCCCCGGGAGGAGTATACTCTAAATATGAAGTTTGGTTGAGATCTATCCAGCCGTTTCGACGTGATGGTGGAAAAACCATTCTGGTTTTCCTATAAACCCCCCGTGTATTCAAAGATTTTAAAATGATATGCATATCGAAACCTTCCCCGGGAGGAGTATACTCTAAATGTGAAGTTTGGTTGAGATCTATCCAGCCGTTTCGACGTGATGGTGGAAAAACCATTCTGGTTTTCCTATAAACCCCCCGTGTATTCAAAGATTTTAAAATGATATGCATATCGAAACCTTCCCCGGGATGAGTATACTCTAAATATGAAGTTTGGTTGAGATCTATCCAGCCGTTTCGACGTGATGGTGGAACAGACAAACAGACAGACAAACAGAAACAATTTTATTTATATAGATGAATCGTTGAGAAAGCAAAAGTTATACATATTAAAAATAACCTTAACCACACATCTTGCAGTGCGAAAGTGTTCTTCTTGAATGATTCCTGAATATAAAACACACGCGCACACATTTCTGAAGAGTCAGCAGGCAGGACAAAGTAAAGTGAAACCTTAAGAGTTTTTCTGAGAAGAGTTCATCATTTTTTCTATGTTCCGACTAACTAATGAAGTCTCCCTTGAGTTCCTGATAAACATACACAACAGGAAATTCTCCTTCACTCTCAACAATAGCTATAAAGACCAACGGTAAAATTTCATTTTAAATATTGTGCAGAGACGTGAAAGCATGATCTTGAACATGATATAACTCCTTCATATAACCCAATTTTTTACACAAGGTGTTACATTAAATAATACACATCTTACGAGGAGATAAAAACAGGGACGAATGTAGAAACACATGCATCGTTGAGAAAGCAAAAGTTATACGTATTAAAAATAAGCTTAACCACACAACTTGCAGTGCGAAAATATTTCCCTTGAATGATTCCTGAATACAAAACGCACGCGCACACACTTCTAAAGAGCCAGCAGGCAGGAAAAAGTAAGGTGTTACCTTAAGAGTTCTTCTGAGAAGAGTTCATCATTCTTTCTATGTTCCGAATAACTAATGAAGTCTCCCTTGAGTTCCTGATAAACATACACAACAGGAAATTAAACAATACACATCTTACAAGGAGATAAAAACAGGGAAAGTTATACATATTAAAAATAACCTTAACCACACAACTTGTAGTGCGAAAATATTCGTCTTGAATGATTCCTGAATACAAAACACACACGCACCATTTCTGAAGAGCCAGCAGGCAGGTGAAAGTAAAGTGAAACCTTAAGAGTTCTTCTGAGAAGAGTTCATCATTTTTTCTATGTTCCGACTAACTAATGAAGTCTCCCTTGAGTTCCTGATAAACATACACAGCAGGAAATTCTCCTTCACTCTCAACAATAGCTATAAAGACAAACGGTAAATTTCATTTTAAATATTGTGCAGAGACGTGAAAGCATGATCTTGAACATGATATAACTCCTTCATTTAACCCCATTTTTTACACAAGGTGTTACATTAAACAATACACATCTTACGAGGAGATAAAAACAGGGACGAATGTAGAAACAAATGCAACGTTGAGAAAGCAAAAGTTATACATACTAAAAATAAGCTTAACCACACAACTTGCAGTGCGAAAATATTTGCCTTGAATGATTCCTGAATACAAAACGCACGCGCACACACTTCTGAAGAGCCAGCAGGCAGGAAAAAGTAAGGTGAAACCTTAAGAGTTCTTCTGAGAAGAGTTCATCATTTTTTCTATGTTCCGACTAACTAATGAAGTCTCCCTTGAGTTCCTGATAAACATACACAACAGGAAATTCTCCTTCACTCTCAACAATAGCTATAAAAGATCAACGGTAAATTGTATTTTAAATACTGTGCAGAGATGTGAAAGCATGATCATGAACATGATATAACTTCTTCATTTAACCACCTTTGAAGTCTCTCTCTATATTACATAGCTTCATTAACACCACCATTCTGTAGATGCACAAAATAATCTTGTAATCTTCACAGGTCCGGTAATCAGCTCGACAAGAATATAAAATTGGTATTAAGGAATACGTTTTCTGAGAGTTTGGAGGTTGACTGTGCCAGTATTTGTGGTGTATTGTTGCAGCGTTACGTGTAGGGTGGGGGCAGGTTTCTATGATGTTTATTGCGGGACATGAGGCAGTAAAGCTATGGCGCGAGATGAAGAGGAACAGAGCGTGTTGGATAGTTTAGGTCTGGGGAGCGGCCATTGTTGGATTAGGAGGGGAGAGGGAAGGAGCGGTAGGGGAGGAGGAGTGGAAGGAGGGATAGTATGGAGGGTGATGTGGTGAAAGTGTGTGGCGTGACAAAGTATTATGCATAATCTGAAAGACAGATCTGTTTTTCGGGATATTCATGTTTTTGGGGAAAGGGATAGCAATGCCTTTCCTCTCATATAGGCGGTGTTTCAGTCATTTTAAATATATGCTACAGGACTCTCGTTCATTTCAGGAGTGTTACTAGAGCTGGGAACGGTAGGAGCGGAGCGGAGCAGTTGTTTTCGCTCGTCCTCCGGAGACCTCCGGTAGTCCTCCGATTGAATTCACGGGCGGAAAATTCAAATGCTTTAATGTGGGCAATGTTGTAACGGTGATCTTAGGAGGAATTACAATTTAAATTTCATTACTAATTCCACAGATGCATGTGTTTCCCCACGTTTGTCATTCAAATGCTGTAGTCGTGTCAAGATAGCCGCATTATTTGTTACGCTATGAACAACAGATTTTGATCTGCTGACATTCAGTTTGCAATAGGTGCAGGTGGATAGAATACTGTAGATTGAATATTGGCACATATAATACCATTGCAAATGCATTTACAATATTATTAATAGTAAAACAGTTTAAGCAATAAGTATATTCCAGTGCATGTAAACATGTATTATATACGATGCTCTTACATTGTGTTATACGTGTAGCTCATTTATGATGGAAGAGTACGTCCGGCTCCATGACTAAATGGTTATCGTGCTGGCCTTTGGTCCCAGGGGTCCCAGGTTCGATTCCCAGCAGGATCAGGAATTTTAATTTTAATTGGTTAATTTCGCTGGTACTGGAGCTGGCTGTATGTGTCGTCTTCATAATCATTTCATCCTCATCATGACGCTAGGTCGCCCAAGGGTGTCAAATCAAAAGACCTGCATCTGGTGAGCCGAACTTGTCCTCGGACACTCCCAGTACTAAAAGCCATACGCCATTTCATTTTTTAATGAAGAGTACGAACTGATTGGTATTGGTTATATGCTGTACCGGGCTGAGTAGTTCAGACGGTAGAGCTCTGGCGTTCTGAGCTCAAGTCTGCGGTTTCAATTCCGACTTTGCTCGGCGGTACTTGAAGATGCTGACATACGAGAGTCGCATGTCGGCAGGTGTACCGGCACATGAAAGAACTCCTGTGGGACAAAATACCGGCACCTTAACGTCGCAGAAAACCACAGAAGTGGATATGGGAGTACAATAATAATAATAATAATAATAATAATAATAATCTTTCTATCAATTTACCCTCCAGGGTTGGGTGTTCCCTCGTTCGCAGAGAGGATTCCACCTATACCGCCTCAAGGACAGTGTCCTGGAGCGTGAGACTTTCTGTCGGGGATACTTTTCTGTTTTGTTTTACGTCGCACCGACACAGATAGGTCTTATGGCGACGATGGGATAGGGAAGGTCTGGGAATGGGAAGGAAGCGCCCATGGCCTTAACTAAGGTACATCCCCAGCATATGCCTGGTGTGAAAATGGGAAAGCACGGAAAACCAACTTCAGGGCTGCCGACAGTGGGATTCGAACCCACTATCTCCCGGTTGAAAGTGGGTTCGGACCCCACTGTCGGCAACCCTGAAGATGGTTTTACGTCGTTTTCCATTTTCACGTCTAGAAATTGCCCTCCTTAATC
Organism: Anabrus simplex; assembly: GCF_040414725.1. Lineage (NCBI taxonomy): Eukaryota > Metazoa > Arthropoda > Insecta > Orthoptera > Tettigoniidae > Anabrus > Anabrus simplex. Next base: position 159,240,325 of record NC_090271.1, read on the forward strand.
GTTCCTATCATATCGTCGCCATAAGACGGCATGACGTAAATCAAATTGTTACAAAAGTAATCGACAAATGAAACACGAACGATAAATGAGAATGTATGTATTTCATATATTCGCCTTCGTCATACGTATAAAGCAGTATTTACCATGTCGCTACCACATCCGTTGCGCACCACGGATGGAACGGCAAGGAAGCACGCATTCAATACTGTTCCTCCGTCCTCCGCTCGCCGACCGAACCAGCGATTGGTTTCCAAGCATCAGTTTACTACCAAAGAATACCGGAGGGAGCGCTGCACTCGCATTACCGATTGCAATCATAGGAGCTCAGTTTACTACCAAAGAATACCGGAGGGAGCGCTGCACTCGCACTACCGATTGCAATCATAGGAGCAACTGATCCGTTCCCAGCTCTACGTCCAATGACGAACCGATGCAATCCCAGATGAAACTGTGGAACATGACATAGCTAAGACGAAGACAGACTGCCTAGAGCTGAGAACGGTAGGAGCGGAGGAATTGTTTTCGCTTTTCCTCTGGAGAACTCCGATAGTCCTCCGATTGAATTCACTGGCGGAAAATTCAAAAACTTTAATGTGAACAATGTAGTAATGGTGATCTTGGGTGGAATTACAATTTAGGCTTCAGTATCAATTCCACAGATGAATGTGTCTTTCTACGTTTGTCATTCAAATGCTGCAGTCGTTTCAAGATTGCCTCATTATTTTGTTACGCTGTGAATAACAGATTTTGATCTGTTGAAATTCAGTTTGCATCCGCCTCTGTGGTGTAGTGGTTAGTGTGATTAGCTCCCACCCCCCGGAGGCCCGGGTTCGATTCCCGGGTCTGCCACGAAATGTGAAAATTGGTACGAGGGCTGGAACGGGGTCCGCTCAGCCTCGGGAGGTCAACTGAGTAGAGGTGGGTTCGATTCCCACCTCAGCCATCCTGGACGTGGTTTCCCAGTTCGCCTCCAGGCAAATGCCGGGATGATACCGAAGTTAAGGCCACGGCCGCTTCCTTCCCTCTTCCTTGTCTATCCCTTCCGATCTTCCCATCCCCCCGTAAGGCCCCTGTTCAGCATAGCAGGTGAGGCCGCCTGGCGAGGTACTGGTCATCCTCCCCAGTTGTATCCCACGACCCAGAGTCTGAAGCTCCAGGACACTGCCCTTGAGGCGGTAGAGGTGGGATCCCTCGATGAGTCCGAGGGAAAAACCAACCCTGGAGGGTAAGCAGATTAAGAAAGAAAGAAAGAAAGAAAGATCATTTATTACTGAAGAGAATGAAGTGATTGGAATTGTTTATATGCTGTACCGGGCTGAGTAGTTCAGACGGTAGAGCGCTGGCTAGTGGCTGGGACGGAGCGGTGCAGTTGTTGTGACGTCATCATCCGGTTATACCGAGTAAACTACCGATTGAATGTACTGTAGCGGCATGACAACGTAAAGGTATTTCACCCGTATATTCAATGCCCTTTTCTCACAACATAACTGTTTCGCTTAATACAGCAATGTTGTTTTCTTCTGCTGAAGCCGACTACCACCCGTCGCGTAATTGCGGCCGCAAATTGTGCATTTTGCTAATGTTTATCATCGGTAATTTCAAAGAAATGCCATGCATCAGACGGCCTTCGTGGCATTTGTGGTACAAATTTCTGTACAAATTTATTAAATGCCTTTAAATATTCTAAAACAGGAATACCATCTAAAAACGGGATTAAATATCAAACAAATACCACAATTATTTTCTAATATACTTTGCATTACCTACACAACACAACAAACAGAGGAAATATAGACGCAAATTTAATACGCACAGACTGAATACAGGTACAATACACTTAAAAGGGGAGACCATGACGTTCGGATCACGTTCTCGAGAAAATCGCAAGATAACCTTTCGCGTCGAATATGTACCGGTGCTTTGGGTTCACGAGCACGAAACGGCGGTGGGCGAGTGGTTAGCGTTAAAGCTCCGAAAGCGCTGGTTTACTGAATCGAGTCCCGCTTCTCGCGTTGTTTTTCAACACTGGTTATTTTCTTCAAAATGCTATTTGTTCGGGGCGTCGACCCATGCGGATCTTTTGCCCCTACAGGCACCATATTGTATGAACCTGCGTGTAATTGGAATGGCGGTACTGTGGAATGCTGTGTGTGAGGAAAGGAAGATTAAGGACGTCACAAACACCCAGTCCGCAGGACTGGAATAGTATTCACTACAATTAAAAAAACACCGGCCCGGAATCGAACCCGGGGCCGCCGCGCGATAGGCGGGCGTGTTGGCCCCAACACCGCGGGGATGTACGAGAGCTCTTATAGTCTATCATATATATTACACTTCAAAGGTAATATAATGAAAAAGGTCTATTCTATTTGCATGGGCTTTTATCGGAAATATATATATATTAAACGTTAACGATAAATGCGAATGTATATATTTCATATATTCGCCTTCTTCGTACTTATAAAGCAGTATTTACTATGTCGTTACCACATCTGTTGCGCTCCACTAGTGGAATTGCAAGCGAGCACACATTCAGTACTGCTGCTCCGTCCTCCGCTCGTCCTCGGCTCGCCCTCCGAAACCTCCGATTGGTTTCCAAGCAACAGTTGACTACCGGAGAATACCGGAGGGAGCGCTGCACTCGCACTACCGATTGCAATCATAGGAGCAACAGCTCCGTTCCCAGCCCTGAGTGTTACGTGATTTATCTCTTCCAGTAATTTGAGGTTAGAGTATCCTTTCATTCTTTTGTTTTGTTTTGACGTGTTTGCTATGGATATCTAAAAGATGTGTCTTGACTTGAATTTTGATTGGTGTTGTATGGCTCGAGCTTAGTTTTAACTTCATTTATTTAGTGGTGTGGTTTTTTTTTTTTTTTTTCACTGTCACGGGAATGTTGAGTTTAGAGGCTTATACGTCCTGTTGTGAGTTGTGTGTGTGTTATGGCTGAATATCTGTGTGGTTGGAGACTATTATTTTGCTTGCATTATGGGCCTATGATGCATTACTCAAGCCTGGAAGTCTTGATTATAATAGCGATCGTTTGCTGGGCAAAATTCATATCAACATGAGATCCTAATTCATGTGGTATGAATAAGTGTTGGCAGCGAGGGCGTATAACTACGTGAATTGTTTGGCTTGGGAGAGGAAGGCTTCTTATTGTAAACCTTGCACATCAGTTTATTTTCTGGGCTAGACAAAGAGCATTTGATTTATTGGCTTAACTGACCGACAACTGCTTGGATATGCCTTACCGTTATGCTCTTTTGGTTATGATTTGGATATTATGGGTCTCTGTATGTGTACGAGTTTAGTTTGAAAACGGGATATATCAGCTGTTCAAATCCTTTTTCTGCCTTTAAGACTTCTGTTCTTGTTACAGGTTTTTCTGCCATTGATTTATTTTTCTCTGTTTGGTGAATAGTACTTCTTTATCTGTTTAATTAGAAGGTAGCCATGGCAACCCACTTATTATGGTAGTTTCAAGATTTTCATGTTTTGTGCTTTTGGCGCATGACTTCTTGTTTAGACTCTTGTCCTCTTTTTATGTCAGCAGTGACCATTTTCTGTTCCTTTCTGTTCTGTGGAGATTGTAGTCGATAAAACAAGAGGGGGGGGGGGGGGGCCTTTTTTTGTCATTGTGCATGGGAGGAAGATTTTATTACCTTGATATGATATTGCTGTTTTAAGAAGGGAAAGAAATACTCATACATCGTTTTGGTTCAAAGTTTGACATACCGTAAGTGTGAAGAAACAGAGTCAAGTCAAAATATTGTATTGATGATAAAGGTTGGTGTTATGCGGAGAGAAAGGTAAACTTTTGAGATATGACTTGACCAATGTTGAAGAGGGTCTAAGATTTTTGCAATGCGAGTAAAAATAATTTTAAATTTTGTTCCTTTTGATTCATGAGGGTCGCCTTCTTTGTTTTTATTTTTATTTTTATTTAAACCTAAGAATTTCATTTTTGTCCGTATTGAACTGAGAATGGATGATAGGAAAACTTAAAACGGTCCACCTTTTCAATACAAAAATGTTATAGTTTATTTATGACATGTATTTGCACTTGGAACTAGTTTCAACGCTGTTTTGCGTCATCATCAGCCAAAATGTGGAAAATAGGCCAGCATGTAGGCATTTATATTACACAAGGTGTTACATTAAACAATACACATCTTACAAGGAGATAAAAACAGGGACGAATATAGAAACAAATGAATCGTTGAGAAAGCAAAAGTTATACATATTAAAAATAACCTTAACCACACATCTTGCAGTGCGAAAGTGTTCTTCTTGAATGATTCCTGAATATAAAACACACGCGCACACATTTCTGAAGAGTCAGCAGGCAGGACAAAGTAAAGTGAAACCTTAAGAGTTTTTCTGAGAAGAGTTCATCATTTTTTCTATGTTCCGACTAACTAATGAATTCTCCCTTGAGTTCCTGATAAACATACACAACAGGAAATTCTCCTTCACTCTCAACAATAGCTATAAAGACCAACGGTAAAATTTCATTTTAAATATTGTGCAGAGACGTGAAAGCATGATCTTGAACATGATATAACTCCTTCATATAACCCAATTTTTTACACAAGGTGTTACATTAAATAATACACATCTTACGAGGAGATAAAAACAGGGACGAATGTAGAAACACATGCATCGTTGAGAAAGCAAAAGTTATACGTATTAAAAATAAGCTTAACCACACAACTTGCAGTGCGAAAATATTTCCCTTGAATGATTCCTGAATACAAAACGCACGTGCACACACTTCTAAAGAGCCAGCAGGCAGGAAAAAGTAAGGTGTTACCTTAAGAGTTCTTCTGAGAAGAGTTCATCATTCTTTCTATGTTCCGAATAACTAATGAAGTCTCCCTTGAGTTCCTGATAAACATACACAACAGGAAATTAAACAATACACATCTTACAAGGAGATAAAAACAGGGAAAGTTATACATATTAAAAATAACCTTAACCACACAACTTGTAGTGCGAAAATATTCGTCTTGAATGATTCCTGAATACAAAACACACACGCACCATTTCTGAAGAGCCAGCAGGCAGGAAAAAGTAAAGTGAAACCTTAAGAGTTCTTCTGAGAAGAGTTCATCATTTTTTCTATGTTCCGACTAACTAATGAAGTCTCCCTTGAGTTCCTGATAAACATACACAGCAGGAAATTCTCCTTCACTCTCAACAATATCTATAAAGACAAACGGTAAATTTCATTTTAAATATTGTGCAGAGACGTGAAAGCATGATCTTGAACATGATATAACTCCTTCATTTAACCCCATTTTTTACACAAGGTGTTACATTAAACAATACACATCTTACGAGGAGATAAAAACAGGGACGAATGTAGAAACAAATGCAACGTTGAGAAAGCAAAAGTTATACATACTAAAAATAAGCTTAACCACACAACTTGCAGTGCGAAAATATTTGCCTTGAATGATTCCTGAATACAAAACGCACGCGCACACATTTCTAAAGAGCCAGCAGGCAGGAAAAAGTAAGGTGAAACCTTAAGAGTTCTTCTGAGAAGAGTTCATCATTCTTTCTATGTTCCGACTAACTAATGAAGTCTCCCTTGAGTTCCTGATAAACATACACAACAGGAAATTCTCCTTAACTCTCAACAATAGCTATAAAAGACCAACGGTAAATTGTATTTTAAATACTGTGCAGAGATGTGGAAGCATGATCTTGAACATGATATAACTTCTTCATTTAACCACCTTTGAAAGTCTGTCTCTATATTACATAGCTTCATTAACACACCATTCTCTAGATGCACAAAATAATCTTGTAATCTTCACAGGTCCGGTATTCAGCTTGACAAGAATGTAAAATAGGTATTAAGGAATACGTTGTTGAGAGTTTGGAGGTTGACTGTGCCAGTATTTGTGGTGTATTGTTGCAGCGTTACGTGTAGGTTGGGGGCAGGTTTCTATGATGTTTATTGCGGGACATGAGGCGGTAAAGCTATGGCGCGAGATGAAGAGGAACAGAGCGTGTTGGATAGTTTAGGTCTGGGGAGCGGCCATTGTTGGATTAGGAGGGGAGAGGGAAGGAGCGGTAGGGGAGGAGGAGTGGAAGGAGGGGAAGTATGGAGGGTGATGTGGTGAAAGTGTGTGGCGTGACAAAGTATTATGCATAATCTGAAAGACAGATCTGTTTTTCGGGATATTCATGTTTTTGAAAAATTCAATGAGAAAGTCGAATAGGATCTTTGGTTTCTCTGAGATATCATTTAAGTTTAGGTTGGGATTGAAATATTGGTCTAAATGAATATAGAGGTTTTCAGTGACGTCTAGGAAAGAACCTTTGTTTAGAATATCTAATACCTCAAGATCTTGATTTATTTCAGTAAAGTTGTGCTTAAATTCTTTTATATGTAGGCCAACCGTGGAAAAACGGTTGTGTTTTATGGCATTGACATGTTCTGCATATCTGATTTTAAAGCTGCGTCCTGTTTGCCCTAGGTAAGAACGTTTGCAGTTTTGGCAAGAAAACCTATATACACCTGATTTAGAAAAAGGACTACTTTTATTTATTGATGAAGAGTTGTGTAGGATCTCTGTGCTTCTATTGTTAGTACGAAAGGCTATTTTAACGTTGTGTTTTTTAAAAACGTTAGTGACGTTGTAAATTTCTTTATTGAAGGTAAATGTGGAAAACGTGGCTTGTCTTTTATTAGGGTGGTTTTTGGGCGGTGTCTGAATTTATTGATTATTCTTTCAATAAAGGATTCATTATATCCATTGAATTTTGCTATAGAGCGAATGGTGTTCAATTCTTTATTTAAGTTTTTTCTTGACATCGGAATTTTGAATGCTTGGTCTACTAAGCTATTATATGTAGCCGCTTTGTGTGTTTGGGGGTGTAGTGAGTCTTTTCTTATAGTAGTGGCCGTTTGAGTGGGCTTTCTATAGATACTATATGTGAACGAAGAGGGGTGCCTATTGATTGTTAGGTCTAGGAAGTTGATGGAGTTGTTTGTCTCTGATTCTAAGGTAAATTTAATGTTATGATCAATGTTATTAAGGTTTTTGAGGGTGGATGGCGCGTCTATGGAGCGTTCATCTAGGATTATAAATGTGTCATCTACGTACCTAGCCCAGAATTGGATATTAGCAAATTTGATGTTATTGTCGATGGCAGTGTGCTCTAGGAAATCAAGGTAGATCTCTGCTAAAATTCCTGAGGCTGGTGAACCCATAGCCAAACCATCTTGTTTGTAAATGATCTTATCGAATGTGAAGTAGTTATTGTTAATTAGTAATCTTAATATGGTCATAAAGTCTTGAACTTCTAGTTTACTTAGTTGATTGTTAGCAAGTAAGTTCTTTTCGATGATCGGGAATAATGAGTTGGTGTTTATACTGGGATACATGTTGACTATATCAAAGGAGTGCATTGAATGATATGGTTGAAGCTTGAAACTGTTTAGTTTGTTCACTAATTCTACAGTGTTCCTGATGGATTTATTTGATGAGAATTTATAATGTTTATTAAGAAATTGTTGGATAAATTGAGATAATTTATATAAGGGGCTTGGTCTGTAGTTTATTATGTGTCGAATAGGGACACCGGTTTTGTGGATTTTGGGTAGTGCTTTAGCTGTTGGTAGGCCTGGGTTCATAGTAATTAACTTTTGTTTTTCTTGCTCAGTGAGGAGAAAAGATGTGCTCTTTAGAATTTGTTTCAATTGCCTTTGAATTGATTGTGTTGGGTCCTTCTTAACTATCGAAAAGGAGTCATTATCTAAGAAAGTTTTGGTTTTTTGAATGTAATCTGTTTTATCCATAATGACTGTTGTGTTGCCTTTGTCGGCCTTTGTAATGATGAGGTGGTTGTCTTTGACTTTCTTTTTAAGATTGAGAATTTGTTTTCTTTCAGTGAGGGAGTCTTTGTTGATTTTGGTGATAGGGGTCGCAGTGCGATTTTTTGAGAAAAAACTTTTGTTTAATTGTTTTTTTTACGTCCATTCTGAGTTCGTCTTGTAGTTCATATGGCATTTTGCTGATAGCAACTTCTGATTCAACTACGAGTTTGGAGGCTGTAAGGGCCGAGTTGAAACAAGGCCAGTTGTGCTTTGGACCTTTTGAAAGATTTCTTATATCGTCCTCATCTAAGTTGGTGGTGGAAAGATTAATTACTGGTGGGTGGAATTGTTGTAGAGTGTCATTAGTGAGGTTAGGCTTGCTGTTAGGTTTTGGAGGGGAGTTGCTGTGTTTTACCTTATTTTTAAGTGCTACAAGTTTTTTCTCTAGTGTTATCTGTTTTTAGGACAAAATATTGAACAACTTGATTTGGACTTCGTCTTGAAAAAGATTCCACTGAGCATTTGAGAGTAAGGTGGCTGCCTCTAAGTGAGTTTCATATAAGCGATGATTTAAAAACGACTTTTTCTGATAGAGTAATTTTAGTTCATTTTCTAACCAAAGTTTGTTTGTCCTAACCTGAACATCTTGTTGATGGGGAGGAACAAAACGTTGTTTCGTGGCGCTTTTTAAAAAATTAGGGGTTAAATTCTGTGTAATGCACTGTTTGATAAATGCTATATCCTTGCCTATTTTCCCAATTTTGATTTTTAAGCCCAAGTAATGATAGGCTAACGACTTTGCCTGGTTGGCTGGTGGTTAAATGAAGAAGTTATATCATGTTCAAGATCATGCTTCCACATCTCTGCACAGTATTTAAAATACAATTTACCGTTGGTCTTTTATAGCTATTGTTGAGAGTTAAGGAGAATTTCCTGTTGTGTATGTTTATCAGGAACTCAAGGGAGACTTCATTAGTTAGTCGGAACATAGAAAGAATGATGAACTCTTCTCAGAAGAACTCTTAAGGTTTCACCTTACTTTTTCCTGCCTGCTGGCTCTTTAGAAATGTGTGCGCGTGCGTTTTGTATTCAGGAATCATTCAAGGGAAATATTTTCGCACTGCAAGTTGTGTGGTTAAGCTTATTTTTAGTATGTATAACTTTTGCTTTCTCAACGTTGCATTTGTTTCTACATTCGTCCCTGTTTTTATCTCCTCGTAAGATGTGTATTGTTTAATGTAACACCTTGTGTAAAAAATGGGGTTAAATGAAGGAGTTATATCATGTTCAAGATCATGCTTTCACGTCTCTGCACAATATTTAAAATGAAATTTACCGTTGGTCTTTATAGCTATTGTTGAGAGTGAAGGAGAATTTCCTGCTGTCTATGTTTATCAGGAACTCAAGGGAGACTTCATTAGTTAGTCGGAACATAGAAAAAATGATGAACTCTTCTCAGAAGAACTCTTAAGGTTTCACTTTACTTTTTCCTGCCTGCTGGCTCTTCAGAAATGGTGCGTGTGTGTTTTGTATTCAGGAATCATTCAAGACGAATATTTTCGCACTACAAGTTGTGTGGTTAAGGTTATTTTTAATATGTATAACTTTCCCTGTTTTTATCTCCTTGTAAGATGTGTATTGTTTAATTTCCTGTTGTGTATGTTTATCAGGAATTCAAGGGAGACTTCATTAGTTATTCAGAACATAGAAAGAATGATGAACTCTTCTCAGAAGAACTCTTAAGGTTTCACCTTACTTTTTCCTGCCTGCTGGCTCTTTAGAAGTGTGTGCACGTGCGTTTTGTATTCAGGAATCATTCAAGGCAAATATTTTCGCACTGCAAGTTGTGTGGTTAAGCTTATTTTTAATATGTATAACTTTTGCTTTCTCAACGATGCATGTGTTTCTACATTCGTCCCTGTTTTTATCTCCTCGTAAGATGTGTATTATTTAATGTAACACCTTGTGTAAAAAATTGGGTTATATGAAGGAGTTATATCATGTTCAAGATCATGCTTTCACGTCTCTGCACAATATTTAAAATGAAATTTTACCGTTGGTCTTTATAGCTATTGTTGAGAGTGAAGGAGAATTTCCTGTTGTGTATGTTTATCAGGAACTCAAGGGAGAATTCATTAGTTAGTCGGAACATAGAAAAAATGATGAACTCTTCTCAGAAAAACTCTTAAGGTTTCACTTTACTTTGTCCTGCCCGCTGGCTCTTCAGAAATGTGTGCGCGTGTGTTTTATATTCAGGAATCATTCAAGAAGAACACTTTCGCACTGCAAGATGTGTGGTTAAGGTTTTTTTTTTTTTTTTTTTTTTTTTTTGCTAAGGGCTTTACGTAGCACCGACACAGATAGGTCTTATGGCGACGATGGGATAGGAAAGGCCTAGGAGTTGGAAGGAAGCGGCCGTGGCCTTAATGAAGGTACAGCCCCAGCATTTGCCTGGTGTGAAAATGGGAAACCACGGAAAACCATTTTCAGGGCTACCGATAGTGGGATTCGAACCTACTATCTCCCGGATGCAAGCTCACAGCCGCGCGCCTCTATGCGCACGGCCAACTCGCCCGGTGGTTAAGGTTATTTTTAATATGTATAACTTTTGCTTTCTCAACGATTCATTTGTTTCTATATTCGTCCCTGTTTTTATCTCCTTGTAAGATGTGTATTGTTTAATGTAACGCCTTGTGTAATATAAATGCCTACATGCTGGCCTATTTTCCACATTTTGGCTGATGATGACGCAAAACAGCGTTGAAACTAGTTCCAAGTGCAAATACATGTTATAAATAAACTTCTTTGTTTTGTTTAGCCCCTTTATTTAATTCTAATAAACTTTTGCATTTCCTTCTGTTTTGATGACTTTAGTTTAGAGAGGCACAAATCCAGCTCCTGACCGTTCTCCGTTAGTTTTGGTCGGGTCCGATATTCAGTACCATAAGATTATATTTGGGCCTTTTGCATTTCCACGGCATCGATTATATACTAGACTAGGTGATGTACCCGTGCTTCATTACGGGATTCTCAGAAAGACTGTGGTTTTTCTAACTAAAGTTAACATAGGTCATTACAAAAGCATCAGTAGGAATGTAGCAATTAAAAGCAATGTTATCATATAAAATACCCGATCAAATGAAAAAAATACACATTTTCTCACTTTTAACGAACAGTACTACGGTGTCAAAAAACATTAGATGTAAGGCTTTTCAGGCGTTTGCTCTATTAACCAGCGTTTCGTCTTAGGTCTGACACTAGACTCATCAGAGTGGGATGTGTCAGACCCCACCCACTGATGCAGGTGAACCTATCAGAAGCCCTTATAAGAGGCACAGTCTGATAACTGCATACGAGAGATAAATCTCCACAATGGAATAATTGCCCACCTAGCAATTCCGAACGGAAAATTCTAAATTCCCATGGAGGGAATTAGATATTTTTCACCAATAGAGCATGTCAAAAATGTCAAAAAACATGCGCGGTATGGACCCCAACGTAGCGCCCGCTGCCATCACACATGACCTTCGCCAGGCAGGAGTACCTGTCAAGCAAGTATCCCGTATTTATAACTCCGACGGTCCCACATTTCTGGTGAGACTCCAGCTGCCGACGCACGCCGATGTTCAGCGCCTCATCGATCAAGGCATCCACATCTATGGCCGCTATCATAGGGTTGAACCCTCCCATTCTTCTCCACTCCCATCGCACCGTATGCCCACACCACGCAGCCGTCCCCGGCCCGTTCCATCACCCCAATATCCTCATCTCACCGCTCCACCACCTCCCAACTACTTTACGCCTCCCTTACCCAACCTGGACCTTCTCAACCTTATCCACACTTCCCTTCTTAACTTCTCATTTTACCATCTCCTAGCCCTCCATCTTTTCCGTCACACCGTCATGTAAAGCTCTGTATCTAATGTATTGTATCTCAGCTCATTAAAGACTCATCTCTCTTTTCTCAAAAGAACAAAGTATCTTTGTCAGTAAAGCACAGAAAATGTAAATCTGTCAATAAAGCGCTAGAGAGCCTATACTTCCTTTATCCCATCTCCTTTACTTATTCAAACCACTCTTTCCCCATCTCCCTCTTTTTTCACTCCTTCTCAACCTCGTCATCTCTCCTGGCCAGAGAGAGGGCGACACCCTCTAGGTGGCCCGCCCCACCCCATCAGGGTGGGGAATGAAAACTTGCAAAGTAAGTAAGTTCACCTGCATACACCCCAGCGTCAGTGAGTGGGGTCTGACACATCCCATTCTGATGAGTCTAGTGTCAGACCTAAGATGAAACGCTGGTTAATAGAGCAAACGCCTGAAAAGCCTTACATCTAATATGTTTTTTGACATTTTTGACATGCTCTGTTGGTGAAAAATATCTAATTCCCTCCATGGGAATTTAGAATTTTCCATTCAGTACTACGGTGCCGGTCTAACAGTCCAAAGTTCCAGAGCTGGAATGACCAGGTCGCAGAGAGCCGTGAACTCTCCTCTGCCATTATTCCATGAAATATGCACACTGCTCTATCTAATCAGTGCCTCAGAGTAGGACTTGAATAGCTGGAATACTACGATGAACCAGTGTGTTATGTACCAGCAGTATCAGAAAATTTATGAACCGGAGGATCCACATGCTAAAGAAGAAAGTTATCTAACTCCCCAGCTACTTCTCACCAATATTCAGGCAGGCTGTTACACTCTGTACAACCGGGCGAGTTGACCGTGTGGTTAGGGGCGCACAGCTGTGAACATGTATCCAGGAGATAGTGGATTTTACCCCACTGTCCTGAAGATGGTATTCCGTAATTTCCCACTTTCACACCAGGCAAATGCTGGCGCTGTGCCTTTATTAAGGCCAGGGCTGCTTCCTTCACACTCCTAGCCCTTTCCTATCCCATCGTCACCATAAGACCTATCTGTGTCGGTGCAATGTAAAATAATTTCTAAAAAATACTTAGTACGCAGCAGTAATCCTATCTATCGGAGATGAGTGGCAACAGAAGACACAAAGCACATCACAACAAATAGTGGTCAATGTAATGTCATTGTTGATCAATTTTATGAGCTTTCTATATTGTAGGCCTTCACATTTAGTTTTCTTTCGACTCTGTGATATTACGGCATCTTATAAAATTATTTATAACGTGGACTGTAGTTCCTTATTCTCTGACTTACATACCAATTTTCATTAAATTCTGTTTACCTATTTTCTCGTGACTCGGTGCTGATATGGACTTAGTAACAAAAATCCACATTCATTAATATCTCTGTGATCATCGCTGGTACGATTACAATGTATAAGACATAAATGATCAGAAATTTAATACTATATAACTTTAGTTATGTAGTATTTAGAGATACGACCACTAATAATGTAAATATTTGAGAATTAAACTTTAGCCATTCCCCTAAACTACCAATTCACTCAGCGTGAATACAATTATTTATGGCCTAGATTATAGCGACTTATTCTCTGACTTCGCATACCGCTTTTCATTAAGATAGGACAACTAATAACAAATATTTGAGAAATACATTTTAGTCCTTCCTCTAAACTACCAATTTTTTCAGAGTGAATACAATTATTTATAACTGATGTTGTAGCGACTTATTCCTCAGCTTTGTCTACCGATTTTCAGTAAGATACGGACACTACTAACATAAATATTTGAGAATTAAATTTTAGGCCTTCCCCTAAACTACCACTTCACTAAGCGTGAATAAAATTATTTATGACCTAGATTGCAGCGACTTATTCACCGACTTTGTATACCAATTTTCATTAAATTCTCTTCAGCCGTTCTCTCATGATGGGTGTACATACATACAGACAGACAGAAAGAAATTACGGAAAATTATAAAGTGCATTTCCTTGTTACTGTGGACACGACTGATACAGAAATGCCATCCTTTTTAGATTCTGAGCAGTGTACTGACAAAACTCTTATTTTATATATATAGATGTAAGTCTACAAAAAGTAAACGGGAGGTGGTGCAACACCTTAGTTTTTGTAACAGAATTTCCTAATGAAACTCAAGCTTGCATACACTTTAAAAATCACTTGTAACATATAACTTTTGATAACACGATTATTAAGGTTCTTCATTTGCTTCAAATCATTATAGACTTTAGGAATGAGTTAGTTTATTCACTTGGAACTCCAAGATTCTTACTAACTTGCACTTCACCTAATTCTCTTGTATGCTCTGTCTGGTCTTGAATGCCAGCAGCGATTTTGTACCTATACAGTGTCACAGCAAAATGTCATTGTACATGCTGTCCATGCAATAATGGTATAATACCTGCATTCGAGACAGTTTATATTCCACTTTTAGCTTTTCTGCTTGATAAATCACATAATGCTTCTCCAGATTTTTTGTCTTCATCCATTGTCTGATTGAAGAAGCTTTATGTAGAGCCTCAATTGCTATTTTCCTTGCCCATTAGCACTGTGTATTGAAACACTCTTTAGCCTTGCTAGAGTTGCAAGTATTTCCTAACACAGCATTTATGATCTATTCCTGCAGAATACTTTATGCTCCATCTATATCTCTAGGTCTGATTGTTTCCATGACTGAAAAAAAGCTATGTATCTGTAAACAGGTTACTAAACCTCTTATTCTAATGAATATGATGTCCCCGCATATTTGCGGCCCAACAATGCACTTTAAAAATCTCATAAACCGTTGGACATAATATTGGCATATTGACACCTGAATGTCAGTGATTCTTGATAAACTCCAAGAACTGTATCCATTTGCAACCTCAGTAAATATAATTTTTGAAAATAGCCCCTTAACCCCAAAACTGTACCATATTCCTGGCCAGGTCAGAGATTTTTACCTGGACCTGAGGGCTGGTTCGAGGTCCACTCAGCCTACGTGATCAGAATTGAGGAGCTATCTGACGGTGAGATAGCGGCCCCGGTCTAGAAAGCCAAGAATAACGGCCGAGAGGGTTTGTTGTGCTGACCACACGACACCTCGTAATCTGCAGGCCTTCGGGCTGAGCAGCGGTCGCTTGGTAGGCCAAGGCCCTTCAAGGGCTGTAGTGCCATGGGGTTTGGTTTGGTTTTTGGCATTCATGTTTATTTAATGGCATCCTTGTTTAATTTTAATTGTAGTAGTATTTATTCTGTACAGTTGCTATTAAGTAGGTTCTCTAGCAGCTGAAGATGACCTATTTACAGGTCGAAACCGGTACTGTCTTTTTATGTAAATAATTGACACTATGTAAAATAAAGTATTGATTGGGTGGAGAACTCATCCTTCATATGTGTACTTGAACTATCATACGGACCATGAAACTAATAGATTATAGTAGTGCTAGAGTAATCTTCACTGCAGGCTCTAACTCTATGAATTGTTGCAGCATGTGGAATATAGAATTCCAGTGGGTGGGAACTTCTTGTTTCATTTTCTTTTGTGTGCATGAGCCACAGTTCCTTTGATATGAAAGCAGCTTTTCAGTAGCAATATTGCTTCTCTTGAAATAGCTTACTATCAATTTCACCTTTTCTTGTAAGGACTTCACATGTTGCAGGGCGTTTTGGACAATTAAATTAAGTGTATGTGCAAAGCTCGGCAAGTGTTTCCACCCCAGCATAATCAGACACAACAATAAGAACTTTATTAGTTAGGCTGAACATATCAGTAATTTCTTTTATTCTTGTTGCCAAATTTTCACTACTGTGTGACTCATCAAAGGAACAATATTTTAACAGTATAGAGTTAATTTCAAAATCTTCTGAGATGAATTGTGCTGTAACAGCCAGGTAACTTTCTGTATTTTTTGATGACCAACAGTCAGTTGTCAAACAAACACAAGTAATAGAACTTTATTCTTTAAACACACTGTTATAGCAAGTTTCATATGCAGCTGGTAACAAGTTTTGGATAATTGTTTTCCTGCTTACCGAGCTCGATAGCTGCAGTCGCTTAAGTGCGGCCAGTATCCAGTAATAGGGAGATAGTGGGTTCGAGCCCCACTGTCGGCAGCCCTGAAGATGGTTTTCCGTGGTTTTCCATTTTCACACTAGGCAAATGCCTGGACTGTATCTTAATTAAGGCCACGGCCACTTCCTTCCACTTCCTACGCCTTCCCTATTCCATCGTCGCCAAAGACCTATCTGTGTCGGTGCGACGTAAAACAAATAGCAAAAAAAGTTTTCCTACTTGGTAAATTGTAAGAATTCAAGCCTGCCACACATTCAACAAATCCCGTATCAACCATTTAAAAAAGTTGCAGATCTGTAACAAATAAATTTAATAACGGACCATCAAGTTTCTTTTTCTGACTTTCTCCAAATTTTCAGGGCAGATATTCTGTTACCTTCACTGGTTTTTGCAAATTTTCAGGGCAGATATTCTGTTACCTTCACTAGTTTTTGAGACTGATTAGGTGGTGTTGGTTGCAGTGGTGGTCTGGTTTGATTAGAAGAAATGCTAGCGACATCTATTGCTTCAGAAGTTGATGTAGAAGGAAGTGGTATACCGGTACTGAAAAAATCATAATTTATCAGAACATCAGGATCCTCCTGACTCGATTTCTCAATTCTTAAATTCACAGTGGGATGCTTACATTCAATGTGTCTCTTCAAATTTGTGATTGAAGATCTGTAGCACAGTTTTTAACTACATAAGTCACACTTAGCTAACTTATTAATTAAGTCCACTACTGAAAAAGGGTCCACAGTGGGCTTGTCCTTGATTTCTTGAAGCTCATGTTAAAATAACAATAATAATAATTAATATTTTGAATACTACCATATATTAAAACTAAATAAACAAATTAACTATATTTAAAATAAATATTAGGGTTTATTTCTAACACTTCTAATGAACAAATTGCACAAAGCAAAAACAGCCATAAATCGCGATAAAAGAATGGTTTGCCGTTGCACATGGTTTAACGCAGCAAGAATACATACGAACAAAGATTAAAAATCAGTCAGTGTCATGCATACTTACTGCGGATTCGCTGTCTGTCAAAATGCTGACTAAGATGGGCTCCTGTTACAATTTCATATTTCGTGGGTTCCCTTCCCCTACCCTTGATGCTCCTCTGCTGTTCATTGCAGCCAATGACTAGTTTCAAAGAACATAAAAATCAGTGCAGAGAACTAGCACTCACGTTCACCGTGAGTCGGAACAATCAGCCTACTGAACTGAGTGCAGGCAATACGGAACACTATTCTTTTGGAACAGGGTGTTCGTAGACCAAGTCCGCCAAGTGCAGGCGATACAGAACACTATTCTTTTGGAACAGGGTGTTGCTAGACCAGTCCCGCAGAGTCTAGGCAATTCGAAACACTGTTTTTTTGGAACAGGTGTTCCGGTGTACTGTTCATTTAAAGATCAGTTCCGAGTCCGGAACAGTTCCGAAATAACTGTTGTGTTATTTTTTTGCCCATCTCTAGTGTTCAACGTGTCTGATGCCTCAATAAATTTGCCTCCAAGTCTTTTTAAACTTCCATACAGCATACATATCTTTGTTCATTTATGTTTTGATACATGTACAACAACGATTCGGAATCCTAATCTTTCACTGATTTACAAGGTCATCCTCAAATATATGATGTGCTCATACAACAAATCCTAAGAGACCAATTGCTATTATTGCGTAAATTATACCTAGAGTACCGAAGGCTTCCTTTTTCCCCTCTTTCTTGACTAATAATATGTGAGACTATACCAAATCCTGGGAGAATTAAAATATATACTTCAGGATATCCAAAAAATCAAAAAAGGTGTTGATAGAGAATAGGATCTCCTCCTCCAGCTGGGTCAAAAAATGAGGTGTTTAAATTCCGGTCAGTAAGTAGTATGGTAATCGCACCTGCTAATACAGATTTTGCTGGCGGGACCTAGTGTTTACAGTGCATTATGTCTTCTGGTATAGGCTAGAGCAATTTTGTTACTTTCATTGATCTGTCTCTGTCTTATACTTGGCTTTGACAATATGAAAGTGACTGAGGTATGAGCGATGCTAGTAATACCATTCCTTATGCAGCCAGTCCCTGCTATGAATGGTGTGAAACTATTGTTCATAGGGTCGGTTGGTGCGTGCATTTCAGTGGGCTTGGCAGACTGATATGTAATAGCAACTTCTGGCTCAGTGAGGAAAGCAACAGGAAACTACCTCACTCCTCATTTCCCTAGTATACCTCTTCAGTGATGCCTAGGCCATCTGTGACAGCTGATGGCAGAGCTGTTGAGGATCCAACCAGCCTTCGGGCTGATGACTAAACATACATACACCTCAGCCATCACAAGGTATGTTATCTTTTTCATACTCATCCTCGTGTTTATGTTTTTTCGATGAAGGTGTCCCATCCCCAGCTTCATCTTAGTCTTCTGAATGAACAATAATGTCTTCTTTTTATTCTTCTTCTTCCTAAACAAGTTTGGACTCTTCCCCCCAAAATTGCATTAAGCATTGTCTTTATCTATATGTACACGATCTGCCTTTCATCAGAAAGATCTGTAGCTTCCTGAATTTAAATGCCATAGGCAAGAGCTGCAATAGCATTGCAAGTGATCATAAAAATCAATAAATGTAGTGCACTCGCCTGCATGAGGAATAGTCATCCGTCGTGAAGAACTTGACCATAGAGAATAGGACTTGCCCTCTTGTATACAACAGTTGTAAACAGCCATATATGGTTGGGGATAGTGGAGTGCAGAACGTGACACCTATGATTTCAGTATCTTCTTGTCAACTGATTCCTGTGGAAAGATTGTCAGTCCAGGTCAGCAGAAGAGAGCACTACCGTATACAGAGCTTGGATGATAATGTTTCATGCGTAGACCAGCTGATGGCCACTGATAAGCAGCACGGTGGGTCTCCTGGATACAGAGGATATCACAGTTAGTTTTTTAGCACATATCAGCTGGTATTTCAGTTTTGCTTGATAAGAACTTTTTTTGGTGATATCTGAAGCTGTTTATTTTCAGTTCTGACTCAGTTAATGTATAACGGTTAGGTTCTCCAGTCAGTCTAAACTACTTTATGAATAAGTACATTTAGAAACTACCTGAAAATGAAAACGTATAAGAACAGAATTATACCTAAAAAAGAAAAAACTTAATTAAATTAGTTTTGACAGACTGAAGAACCTAATAGTTATAAATTTAAAAAATTATGAGAAACCTTCAATATTCATTGACATCGCTATGAAAGCTGATTCATTTTGCCCTGAAAAGGGGAGATTTTTAGAAAAGCCACCGATTTCAAGAGTATTATGAGAATTGAGGATACTCGGTATTGAGAAAGTTAGCCACTGTACTAAAGAACATTGTCCAACATATGTCACAAGCCTGTCTCATGTATCCCAAGACAAAATTGAAAAGAACTGACTAAGATGGTTTAGACATATAAAGAAAATGAAGGAGGGAAGGATACTGAAACGGATGATGTTGGCTAAGTTTGAGGGAAAGAAAGCTAGAGAAAGACCAGAGCAAGATAGTAGACTTGATCAAGACCAGTATAAAAAGAAACATGGAACAGAATTACGTTAGAAGAATGGTAGGAGGAGAGGGGGAGTGGACAAGTGGACAAGTATGATAAATGCCCCAACTCAGCTGGATAAGGGGAGATGATGATGATGATGTTATGAATATAAATTCAGAGTAAAAAATTTCATACATCATCCTGTTTCCAGTACTTTTCTTGTGGTGCTGTCACCACTGTCAGAGGTTGTGCCACCCACATTCTTGTTTCTTTTCTGTCTTGCCTTCCGTGATCAGTTGTATCAGACTGTATTTTTTCATTTCAGAAGATGTGGCCGAATAGGCTGCTTTCATGTGTTTTGCAAGGATCAAGACTTAATGTGATTTTGCAGCATGGCAGAATACCTCCTTGTTGGTGAAGTAGTATTCTCATGGGATCTTGAATATTCTACAACACATTTACATTTTAAAGGCCTGCAGTTGGTTCATTGACAAAGTTTTTAGTATCCATCCTTCAACACTGTAAAGTAGCACCGCAACACACAACTCTTCATGGCATGTCAACGAGTTTTGAATCAGAAGTCATGGTTGCACTCAAGATGTTCTAATTTCACAAACACATTTCTTGCAATGCTGATTCTGGTTTTGATTTCTCGATCCGGATCCCATCTTGTGTTACACAACATCTAAGGTACTTCAAATGTGACACTTTTTATTTGTTGTTTCCAGGTTGATAACACTGTTAGTATTTTCTCCATCTTGATTATTCTGAGCTCTGTTATCTGAATGTTGATTTTTAAGACCAGGCACGTTATTTACTTCGTTGATGGTGTTCAAAAGGAATTGGGAGATTGTCTAAATTTTCAACAAGTATCATGATGCCATCTGCATACCAATGGTATTTATTTGCTATCTATCAATCTTGATTCCTTTATCAACTTCCATTTGACATATTGCTTCCAAATTTCCATTAAATACAAGTAAAATTGTGTATTCAGAAACACGGAGAGCTTCTGTGAAACACTCAACACCATCAAATTAGATCCTTCATAGCCAAAGAAGTGAGAAAGAAGGCCTTTAGTCCACAAATAAGTTGATAGATTGGCCATGAACGGCAGTTCTTGTCGTATTAACATGATAGCCTTCAGAGAACACAGCCTTAAAGGCTTCATCATAGACCCAACTGTATGGTTCGAACACCACAAAGGCCAACCAGAAGAGGTAAACCTAGAGAAAAAAGAGTTTGAAGTAATAGGACTAATGGTCGGAGCATTCGGCACCGTACTTGACACTTCTGTGACACATGGAAACATTTCCATCTACCCATAGAGGACATTCACGAAATAGTTACGATAGCTCTCTGAACTTCCATCAATGCATAATGTCGTTATTGACAAAAACTTTCAAAATTATGTAATTTCTGTTTTTATTCCCTTTTAACGTCCCCATCACATGTAATCTGTTTTACCTTGTCATTTGTGGTAGCCTTTTAATACAGAGACAGTTTTTAAATAATAAACCTGTATACAGGGTGGTTGGAAACATTTTGAACCGGGTATAAGAGCATTAGAAGGTTGGTCATGCTGATAAATAATTTGAAAAACATAATTCGATACTTCACACCATTGTCATTTAATCAGCTGTTGAAGTTAGCCAATCAGATTGCTTCACGGGTGAATTTAAATGGTCTTTGATTGGCACTATTGGTAAGTCCAAAATAAATTGAAATTATTTTGACAGCAATTTGAGAAGGGCATGTTCCCACACTTTTCATGTTGTACTGAGCTTCAAGAAGTGAATTAACTTCATTGACATGATCTGTTAATTAAGTTGATTGAATTATTGGAGAATGAGTTTGAAAACAGATTTAAAGACCTTTCTGTGAGTGCAGAGAAAATCCATTTGTTCGAAGAAAAAATTGCAGTTAAACGTTGGTGATGTACCTCTGCAACTACAGGTCCCAACTAAGGGACAAGTCCACGAAGGGAAATCTTATTAACTTTTACAAGGCGCTTAGTAATGAAAATTTTCTGGCTTTCTTAAAATTACGCACAATTTGCAAGAAAATACTTGTGCACATTTGCAAGTACTTACATTTGTGAACAAACTTTTTCAAAAATAAAGTTTATAAAATCAAAAGTATGTTCCTGGATCAGTGATGAACGCCTACATTCTATTCTAAGGGTGGCCATGTGAAATCTATCTGTTACACATTTCAACACTGTCACTTAAAACGAAGGTCCAGACTTCTTGTTAATTGGTAAGTTTATCCAAAGTTACAGAGTACTGTTTATTATTGTCAGTTTGTTTTGTATTGTTTGTTAGGATATTGTTTGTATTGTCAAATAGCCGTGTGAGAGGTTGGTTGGTTAATTGATTAGTGATTAAAGAAGGGGGCACCAGGTGTGTGGATATATTTGTGTGTTAGGGAAGGACAGGGGGAGGAATAATGTGGTACACAGTTTGTTTAGGAATCTGCCATTCTGCCTGCCCTCAAATTAAGTTGAACACCCATGATTTAGAAGTTCACACAAAGATATCTTACATTCTATAATAAAGTGCAAGCAAGTATGAAAACAAGTGTGAACTTTACATGAAACCATTAATATTCTTGAAAGATATACTACCTCTGGTTGTATAACAGCTTGGAAGAAAAATGAACACATGGTATTGTATGTTCCTCACATTTAATATCTAATCAGACTTAATTTTAATTATTATCAAAATATAATTCTAGCTGCAGTCGCTTAAGTGCGGCCAGTATTCAGGAGATAGTAGGTTCGATCCCCACTGTCGGCAGCCCTGAAGATGGTTTTCCGTGGTTTCCCATTTTCACACCAGCCAAATGCTGGGGCTGTACCTTAATTAAGGCCACGGCTGCTTCCTTCCCAGTCCTAGTCCTTTCCTGTCCCATCGTCGCCATAAGACATATCTTTGTCAGTGCGACGTAAAGCCAATAGCAAAAAAATATATATACAGTATATATAATTCACCTCTGATGTAGATACAAACCCTGTGGATACTGACAACGAACATTATATCTATAGGTTAGGTTGTTTCTGAGAAAGTGTGAGTGTATTCAATGAATACTGTTTGAGTAATCTTTAAGATTTTTTTTGTACTTTTTTCTTTGTGAAAAATGAATGTATGTCCTTTGTCGTATATCATAAAACAGTATTCTCTGACTGACTAGATATTTGTAAAGAGTCCATCTTTCTTGTGTTTGGTGTGTTTGAAAAACATCTTATTTGTGTTAATATTATGTTTGAATTCTCATTCCATCTACAATATTTAGTGTAAATATAAACTACAGAAATTAGGTGAACTATGATTGAGGAAAATACTGGTTAACTCATGAGAGAATTTGTTTAATGATTGACATTATTGAAATTCAGAATTGACTTATGACATGCTCTTCCATATAGAATGCAAAAAAATAAAATAATTTAATGTAATGTAAGCTTCACAGTGCTTCACTTTCATTGAAATAATTGTTTATTTTTTCCCCTACAGGTGTTCCCATGGTCCCCATCAGCTGGACAGAGATGCAGTGCCCTAAAACATATGTAAAAGAACAAAGAAAAGTGGCAAAGGTTATTCCAGAAAATAGACTGAACTCCATAATGTAGTCCTATTGCTCTGTAATCAATTTTGTACGAATATGAATATATCTTTTCTTCAATTATTTGCGTTGCTACTTTATTTTCCCATCAGTAGTACTTTCTAGTGGACTATTGGAGGCGTAGGTGTAATCAGTGATTGATCACAAATTCAAGCCTCATGTAATATTCTGGAATGAGATACATTTCTCCATATGAGGACATAACTGATCTGTCTAATTCAGATAGTTTGGTAACCTGATCTCAGGCCAAGAAGCAACATTAACAATAGTGGAATCCATTTTACTCTCCTCATGTTATCTAGTCATGGTCCATTATCAGGTGGCTAAAGTCTTGTAATGCCCAGGAGGGGTGTATTTTGGTTTCCGGCCCATCTGACAGCCGAAGAACATAGACTGTTGTGATGTCATTGGACACAGTTTTGAAATTTCTGTTGAGTTCAGTTTGTGCTTCATGAATAGTGTGTTCTGCAGTGTAATCTGTAAGCTATGTTTTTGTCAGTGTTTGATTGCTCATTCAGTGGTTGATTAGTTTTTACGGTTGAGGCGCTGGCCCTCTGACTCCAACTTGGCAGGTTCGATCCTGGCTCAGTCCGGTGGTATTTGAAGGTGCTCAAATATGTCAGCCTCGTGTCGGTACATTTACCGGCACGTAAAAGAACTCCCGCAAGACTAAATTCCGGCACCTCGGCGTCTCCAAAAACCGTAAAAGAGTAGTTAGTGGGACGTAAAGCAAATAGCATTATTATTATTGATTAGTTTTTAGGACTAAATATGTATTAAATGAAATGAGCAAAAATAAGACTAATTGTATCATTGCTCCCTGCAATAATACTATTTACAAAACTCAGTACATCAATCCCCAAAGTATGAAGCACTTCTAAGTAAAATAATGATGTGTGGTCTGCAGAGAGGCCTGGTGAAGGTGTTTTGAGTTGATGCTGACTGGCGACCTGATCGTTCGTGAGGATAGGGTCCTTCCTTCGATGAAATCTGATGTTGATACCCAATCACTGAGCCGGAGAAAATAATCAATGAAGTGTCAAATCCCCAAGTAGGGCAGGAATCAAACTTAGGGCCCCTTGGATCAAAGGCAAGCATGCTAACCTGGAACAAGGAGCTGGACAAAGTAAATACATAGCTCAGTAAAAACAAGCAGATGAAATAAAGGTTCATACTGCAAGGATATATTTAGAACACTACGCATCTGTCGAAGCACATGATCTACTTCCATCTCAGAAAGGATATTTCATGTCCATTAACTCATTGGATTCTTTGAAGATGTGAAAATCATGCGAGTGAACTATACTTTGACTGCAAGACTGCCTGGAAGGAGTTTGCAGTCTTGGTATTTTATAATAATCTTGCCCCTTTTATGATGAAAAGTCGATTTTACCTCTTAATACTAATTGGTAATGTGAACAATATACCTGTATCTAATAGTTCCTCTGTTGCTGAGGACAGGTGTCAGCTTCCACCTTTTCTGGGGGAGTTAGGGATTGGAATAACTTACCAAGGGAGATGTTCAATAAATTTCCAATTTCTTTGCAATTATTATGCTTTACACTATTTAGCAGGTTATGTCGCCTTCAAATGTAAATAAATTGACAGTTCTTTGGGAACTCAAAAACACATAAATGTCATGCTGATCGAAAACTATACACTGAACAAGATTGGATCCTGTCCTCTGCCATGCCTGGATCACACATCGGCTTCAAACTATAAAACACACACTACAAAACTACTACATCGCAAGACAACCAAACTACAAGTGAAGTAAAACAATGGAAAGTATAAATTTCAAGAAACTTTGGCTTATATCTCCTCAGTGACCAACCAAGGAAAACTAAACTGAACACAGAAATTAAATACTTGTAGCACCAAAAAATGAACATAAATAGATAAAGGTTCTGAGAAATTTACAAACAACAGTGACAGATCTTAAATAGCACAGAGGGCATAGTAGACATAATAGCATATAAAGAGCCTAGATTGTAAGCCATATTGTATGGTGGCTGTGTAACAATAACAGGAGGCTGACAATTTCAAATGTGTAGATTATTGCACCTGCTTTTGAACAGCATTAGGACGGGTCTGTTAGACCCTTTGAAGTACACAATGAGTGATGAGGCATGGGTTCATCTTTCTAGCCGTATGAATTTGTAAAACACATAGTACTGGGCACGGAGAACCCTAAACATTGTGTATCAATAGCCACTGTATGATGAAAAAAATCAGTGTTTGGTCTGATGTGTTAGGAACATGCATAATTGATCCGATATTTTTTGACACTACTGTGTCTCATGTCTAATGTATCCCTGCAGCAAGTCCATGATGTCTTCTCTGAAGAACGAATGGTAGCAAAAACTCCAAGGTGTATGAAACAAATTCACACACAATACAGGAACTGAAAGACATCATCAGCTGAGAAGTCGCCACAGTCAATTTCAATACTTTGTGCTGGGTGTAACTGAACATGATTAGACGTGCGTTGTTGTTCTCCCGTGTTTGATCTGATTATTGTGAGTCTCTTAAACCAACAAATTGTTAATTGTTGGAATCAAAAGGTGGGAGGATGTTAGATGATATGCTGCCTCACCATTTACATTGTGGTGTTCTTTGACATGTTGTGTTTGTTCCGAGAACTTGAGAACTTTGAGATTGATTTAGCAGAGGCGCCAACTATTACGGATTGTCCGTAATAATTACGGATTTCACCTCACGATTACGGAATTACGGTCAAAGGGGAAATTATTACGGAAAAGCAGACATCACGAAAAAATAATTTTGAACGGTAAAAATAAAAGGAAAAATGTTCAATCCTTTCGAGCCTTTCTCCTAAATCGTCCTCGTTTCAATGCTTGTGAGTTGGCAACGATACTTATTCGATCGTGACTTCCTTTGCTACCCACAAGCGCTGTAAAATTCATTGTGAATGAAGGAGCTCAAGCGCTGCCCTTCTCCACTATAAATCCTTCAGTAATGTCGTATTTGCTGTGTTAAGTGTACCTGGAAAGAAGTAAGGCCTACATTAAGCACATCAGCACTGGAATCGCTTATGGTTCAGAGGACGAAAATACCATCACAGTGGGAAGGATGCTTAAAGAAAAACTACGCTGAAAAGCAGCTGCTGCGTGAAAAACAACCTATCACAGAACTGACAGGTTGTGTGCACATGTTATTGTGTAATATGGTATACTTTCGAATAGATTGCTAGAGGGAAGGACAAAGGGGGTGTCATTATCGACAAGGAAGGAGCATGCTTTGGACTTGACTCGAAATTCTTCTCGGGGGCGGAGGACGATTACTGATAATCCACTTCAAAGGTTGGCACCTCTGATTTAGCCAAACCCCTGTGTATCTGTTTAATTAAAAGAGGAAACATGTGATATATTTAGTGTTTGAATTAATAACCAAGAGGAGGAATAAAACAGGTAGTTCAGTTTCTGTCCTAACATTTAGTTCCAGTCCCTAAGTTGGAGTTGGTGCAGATTTCTTTCACCCTCCTAACAAATGTTCCCCATTGACCTCCTCTAGTGATCCAGTGCAAAGCAGTGGTCGACTTTGTCCAATAATACTCCCTCATGTCAGTCACATTCAACCCCTTCTTTACTTGCATGGCTAGACGTACTCCTATAACACAAGCTAGGAATTCCATCCTAGGAATAGTTATATTTTTGAGTGGAGCAACCCTCGATTTTGCTTGCAGCAAACTTACAATTACTTGCTGTGTACTTTTGCATTTTGAAAATACATCCATTGCATAGGATAATTCAAATGCATCCCAAAAGATGTGCAAGGAACAGGAGTCTACCTTTGTCAGTGAAGTCCATCTAGGGATCCATATTTCATTCAAAATATGTTGTTCTTCAACCCACCCCAGAAATTCTGACTTCAGTTCTTCTGTTAGCTCGCAGTCGCAACTCAACTTGGCCTTCCAGCTTTTTTGCAGGAGCAATTTAGGAAAGAGAGTGATGGGAGAACTGAATCCGATTGGATCAAATACTCTGTGTCATTGACACAATAGTTTTCTGAGTTATTACTCCTTCAGGCTTACCCAATCCATCAGTACTGCAGAAGAGTGTATCTTCATTCTTGTCCCACAAGTGTCCAAGGACTTTTGCTAGTCTTGAGTCTTCTTTTCTTGGTAGTAATGAAGTGTTCTCCCAACCCCTCAGCTCAAATCTACCTTCAGCCATGATCCCAGTAGCTTTTCCACAAATGTCCTCCATTCATCTTCTGAATCAACTGATGTGATGCAGTTGTCTACATAAAATGAATTAGTTTTTTCGCCACCTCCCTCTGAAATGGTTTACATTGATCCAAATGGTGCTGTATGAGAGTCCCCAGAAGAAATTTATTCCAAAAACCACTCTACAGTGTCTCATAAGCCTTATCTTCTTCTCCTAGAGATTCTCCACCAAAGAAACCTCAGAAAATCTCTATCCCCATCGTGAACAGAGATATGAAGAAAAGCCTTCTTGATGTCAGAGATAACGCTAATCCTCCCTCGATGGAATTTTAGAAGGATTGAGGGGATTAAATCTAACAGATTCAGTCCTTTAGCCGGACAGTCATTGAAGGACTTTCTTTCACCTTACAAGAAGCATCATAAACGGGTCTTGTTGTCGAGTTCTCTCAGAACACCCCACGATGAGGTAGATAATGTCCAGGTCTTTCCACTTATCTTCTGGAATGATTTGTGTTACTCCTTGTGTTAGTCAAGTTTGTAACACCTCATCATAACACTCAAGTTTCCCAACAGCGTAGAGTTTTTGTGTCAATGAAATCTGTCTCTTCTCTGTTACTTCTCGATTATCAGGCATTTCCAATATACCAATATAAATGGTCCGTTGTTGGACATTATAAATATTCCAGCTAACTCATTCCTGGTTGCCAGCGTTTCACCCCAGTGTGCTAAGTTGAGCTATTTACAAGCTATTTACAAACTGATGAGCCCAACTTAACACACTGGGGCGAAACGCTGACAACCAGGAATGAGTTACCTGGAAAATGTATAATGTCCAGTAACGGACTATGTATACATTTACTCATTCGGGACAAATATTTCAGCTTCCCTATGGGAATCAACATCTATATCATATCAGGCAATTCTTCCATACTATTTATCGAAGGGAACTTCACTTCATATCTTCCTTTAGGATCTCTTTTCACAATTTCTTTGAAATGGTTTTGCATGGAAGTCTCTCTCTCTTCCTTTGTTCAACTTTCACAGGGATCTGTGATACCCAAGACATCCAAATTCCAAAGGTCCGGTAATCGATAGGTGTGGGTTAGAAGCATTGTTAGCATAGTGGCATGGGTCATAGACTCAGTTCCTGTTATAAACTTGCCCATCACAATCCATCTCAGTCTCATTTCCACAGCAGTAAGACCACACGGCAGTTCCTTTATGGTGCCAATGTACAATTTTCCATATGCATCCACTCCTAACAGTAATTCGACAGGTAGCTCTCCAACTCCTAGGACAGTAAGATGAACCACCTTCGCTTTAAGTTCTTCAATACAGGAACCACTTTTTGGGGCGGGCAATGCCCCACATATTAGAGGCTGATCTAACATATGGGCCTCACATGAAAAATCTCCTATCAAACTCTTCAGTCTAATGTTGTAGCGCTTGTGTTCTATTTTTTTCATCGAACCTCCCCCAAACATTGTGACTATCACAGTTTCAGAGTCAACAGCTATATATCCTATTTCCTATGCAGTTCTCTTCAGTATATAGGATCTTCGCGAGCCAGTGCAAACGAGTGCTTTTACAGCGTGCAATTTTCCGTTGATCTCAAGATTCACTAGAAGGGTCTAAAGAACTACTTCTGAACTTGACTGATTTCGTTTTGCACTTTCTCTGCTGTTTCTTCTGATGCTTGCATCTGCTTGGACTCTGATTGAGGATATACATTCATATGATGCACCATGTAACAAACAATGCAACTTACCTTGTGTTTCTGACTTCATGCAGATGAAAGATCCTTTCTTCTTTCTCAAGATCTCTCGCTTTTTCTCCAACGATAATCTTTGTTCCTGGAAGCATTCCTTACTTTCATGAGACTTGTCACAAAATATACATACAACTCCAATGTTCTTGTATTCACAGGAGAGTAGATCCATTGCAGTTGTTGGGGCTTCGCCAAGGGGCTTCTCCTATTTCTTGTTTCTTTGGATCTTGTCTTCACTTAATTTAAATCCAGCTCTTGCCAGCGAGACTCTTTCTCCATTTTCTACTTCCGTCCTCAGAAATAACATTGTATGTTTTAACCAATTTCCAAAGACTTTACTTCCATCATCGTCATCTTCCTCACGAACTGTTGGCTGATTTTGTAACCAGATCTTCAGTATCTTCTGGAATGAAAGATTCAGCAAGTGGAAACAGCATGGCCGCATACTTGTCCAATGTAATGCCGATAGATTCCAGCATATGTAGGTGAGCTTCTAAGTTCAATCAATCACTACTGGTCTGCATTTAGGGCAGTCGCCCAGGTGGCAGATTCCCTATCTGTTGTTTTCCTAGCCTTTTCTTAAATGCTACTACTTGCTTTACGTTGCACCGACACAGATAGGTCTTATGACGACGATGGGACAGGAAAGGCCTAGGAGTGGGAAGGAAGCGGCCGTGGCCTTAATTAAGGCACAGCCCCAGCATTTGCCTGGTGTGAAAATGGGAAACCACGGAAAACCATTTTCAGGGCTGCCGACAGTGGGGTACGAACCTACTATCTCCCGAATACTGGATACTGGCCGCACTTAAGCGACTGCAGCTATCGAGCTTGGTTTTTCTTAAATGACTGAAAAGAAATTAGAAATTTATTGAACATCTCCCTTGGTAAGTTATTCCAATCCCTAACTCCCCTTCCTATAAACAAATTTTTGCCCCAGTTTGTCCTGTTGAATTCCAACTTTATCTTCATATTGTGATCTTTCCTACTTTTAAAGACACCACTCAAACTTATTTTTCCACACCATCTCTCCACTGACATCTCGGAACATTAGTCGAGCAGCTCATCTCGTTTCTCTCAAGTCTTCCCAGCCCAAACTTTGCAACATTTTTGCAACGGTACTCTTTTGTCGGAAATCACCCAGAACAAATCGAGCTGCTTTTCTTTGGATTTTTTCCCGTTCTTAATCAAGTAATCCTGGTGAGGGTCCCAAACACTGGAACCATACTCTAGTCTGTGTCTTACCAGAGACTTATACGCCATCTCCTTTACAGGCTTACTACAACCCCTTGTCGTACAGCCAAGATATGTTGTGAGCGTTCTTGTTTTCTGCGCCAGCAGCTTTCTTAATCACTAATGACAGCAGTTCCAGTACATAATATTCTGTTAAAAGTTCCTCTCTACCAAATATATTTTGCAGACTTTCAATAGCTTTCTCATAGTTTTCTGTGGTGGCAGGAAAACTATCCACAATCTCTTGCTCTCTTGAGCCTTTGACAGTTAATTGAATCAGATACTGGAACTTTTCTTAATTTTTTATCTCCTCGTCCTCATGTATTCTCTTAAACTGGCTCTAAAAGCTTAGAAAATCCTTAATTTTGACGCTAAACGCCTTTAATTCTATTTTCGGAAGCCTCTTATATGCAGTCAGTGATGAAGCATTTGATTGCACCACACTTAAAAATTGTTCCTGTTTAGCCTTAGTAAAACTCTCCACCTTCACTCTTGCATGATATATCTTTTCTTTATTCTTCAGAAGTTAAATACTAGGCCTCAAAATTGGCATTTTCATCCTCCAGCATCAACGAAATGATGGCTAATCTTGAGTTTATTGAATAGGTGGAAGTGAAATAAATTTCTTACTTTTATCATAAGATTACTTTCAATACGGATTCACAGTGATATTCATTACTTGTAATTTCTCTACAGTTGTAAACTTCTTTTTCACAACTTCTCTGTTGGGATTTTGACTGTCTATTTCTTCAATAAACTTGTTGTAAGTCTTAGTAAAAGTTGTTCTTACTGCTTTGCAACTTTTCACAGCTTTTATCATCTTGTGAATTTCGCTTTGTTATGATAATAATGTAATGATGTAATAATGTACCGATACCAGCTTTTGATCATGTTGTGGTCACCACTAAATTTTAGGACAGAAACTAAACTACCCCTTTTATTCTTTCTCTTGGTTATTTATTCAAACACTAAATATATAATATGCCTCCTTTTTCAATTAATCAGGCACATGGGGGTTTGGCTAAATCAATCTCAAAGTTCTCAAGTTCTCAAAACAAACCCAGCACATCAAAGAATGTCACAGTGTAAATGTTGAGGCAGTATGTCATCTAACAGTGGGCATTCTCGCACAACATGCTGAATCGACTCTGCTACTTCACCGCAGTTACACTTAAGGGAATCTTTTCAACCTCAACATTGGGGAGTAGAAGCAGTTCTTCCCATCCCACACCTAATTTTCTTTTCAGGTCTCAAATCTGCTCTATTGAAGATATCATTTATATTTTAAGAATGAAAAATATTGATTTGTGATATCTGAAGCCATCTCTTTTTAGTTTTGAGTCAGTCAATTTATAACTGTCAGGTTCCTTGGTCTGCCAAAACTAATTTTGAATAAACATCTATAAACTGCCTGAAAAAGAAAGCATATGTTAATAGAATTATACCTGAAAAAGAAAGAGCTTAATTAAAATATAATGAAATGAATCGTTCTTCAAAGAACTTCTTCAGATTCTATCAAATCACACTCAAAAATATTTAGAATTGTATAAACATTATGTTTATGCATGCTAGAGTGGAAAGTAGTGAGGATTTCGTTAACATAAGTTCCAAATTCCAAGTTTTTAAGGATTTAAAGGCTACGGTTAAGACCTTTTTTTTTCTTTTTTCAGCTATTAGCTATTTTGTATGTGTTCTTGTTCTTGTAATTGAGAATTATGTATTTTTCTTTTTCATGTGTGGTTTTTCTGGTGTTTTTCCTTTGTTTATTTAATAGTTTTATCCAGTGGCAGCTGGTGCAGAAAATCAGTTGTGTGCTGTAACCCATCCCCACTCCAAAAAATAAAAAAATATTTAGAAACATACTGGTATGTGGTTTTCAAGAGGCTCTCCACTTCGTTTTCCACACTGAACAAACACGCAAACAACCCCAACACATATACACATTCCTCATAAAAAGTTATAAAACTATATAATTAAACACTCAGTAACACCTGCAATGGCAAAATATTAACAAATTTGGTGTGAGCGCGCAAAAACAGAACTTCCCAACATTACCAACATCATTGAAATAAAACCAGCAACGTCGGAATGCAAAATTACATGTTTTGTTTTTATAGTGACATTTATAAACTAGATATTTTTAATTAAAGAAAATCACAATATCATGTCCTTATTCTGACAACATGAATAATACAATTTTTATAATTCATCGATTTACGAATGTGGCTATGGAGTAGGCAAGTTTGTAGTATTCTATCCTCTTTGGTATTAAAAGCCCTGACGGGAACAGCTCTACAGTATTTTGTTTTCCCGTTTGCTTTGAACGATCCCCTCTCGGATACTTCCGCTGAGTCAAGAGGGTGCCAGCTGCCACGTTCTCATATCGGTCGTAATGCAAGTGTGACTAGTGCAAGTGCTGTAAAGTGATGTCTTGGCTGTTGTTTCCACAGCGTATCGGAACACATTCTCTTTGTTGGGCACGCATGCGCAAAAGGCAGAGTTCCTGGTTTCTGGCTAAAAGCTTAGCTCTCGCTGAGCTGTGACCACACAGCACCCGGCGTGGAGCGCACCAGTACTTGCCTGGTTGTGAGGGGTGTTGAATAATTTCCTATTCTTTGGCTGACATCTTTTTCAATGCACTGTATTTTATTGTGGATAATATTTTTAAACTAATTTATTTTTCCAATAACCAGTGTGCTGCAGCACTTCAGCACATAAGGTACGGCCGCCCCTGGTTTTATCTACTGGGTCTGGAGGGTGGTTGTTTTCTTTTGTGATTTGTTTTATTATTTGTATTTCTTCATTGAAATCTGTTATGCTCATTGGTGTGGAAATTGCTCTGTGTATCTTTGCATTCAGACCTGCTACTTTTTGTGTGCATGGGTAGCTCGATTCATTATCGGTAGTGTGCAATGTCTGAGTGGGCTTTCTGTATATTTTGCATGGCAGGTTGTCATTCTTCCTGCTGATTGTGATGTCTAAAAAGTTTATTTTCTTATTAGATTCTTGTTCCATTGTGTAAGAAATTCACTATGTTCAATAACTGTTGTGTGTTTGTGATGTCAGTATTATAATAAGTACATTATGCCATCTACATATTTATTCCAGTGAAATATTCCTTTAGAATTATGGTTGGTTAAGATATTGTTTTCAGATTTGTTTAGTAAAATGTTCGCTATTATACCTGATAATGGTGAGCCCGTGGTTAACCCTTCTCTTTGACGATAGTTTTGTCGTTGAATGTAGAACTGTTTTGGTTTAAGATTTAAGGATATAAGTTATTTTGTTTGTTTCTTGTAGTGAAATGTTATCTTTTAGAAGGTTTCTATTATTTAAATCGATTCTTCTATTAATACATCAGTGTACATGTTAATGATATCATCATCATCATCATCATCATCGGTTCTCAGTCTATCAACAGGTTTTTGCATGTATTTTCCAAGCCGATCTGTCTTCTGCCATCCTTTTAGTCTTCCAATATCATCCATTAATTTTCACACTGTACATCATCTGATACCTCTTTCTTCCTCTCAACTTTCTCCCTGCAACTTTTCCTTCCAGTGCCTGTATTAATAAACATTTCCTTCATAAAACGTGACCTAACCAATTCTTCTTTCTCTTTGGAATGGTTTCCAGTATTGTCATCATTTGTTTACCTACTCTTTCCAATACTACTTCATTCCTTAATTGAACGGGTGCTGGCAAAATTGGGCTAACCAACATTTTGTCAGAACAGAGATAAATCAACTTTTGCAAATGTCAAAAAACAAAAACTATACCATAAAAATAATAGTTTTTTCATTATTTTATCTCAATGTAGTATCTTTAAATTATCAATACCATATATTGGAACTGTATTAAAAATAAAAAAGTGCTTGGAAAAATAGGAATATAAGAAATGGAAGAAAATTGACTTCTGCGTTGACCTAGCTATAGTTAATAGTTTACCTTAGATTCATAACCAAACTTTATTTTATGATCATACAATACAAGAAGAGGTGTTTTATACAGTAAACTAGACATAAAGATGCTTCAGACTTATTTTGAAATATGGCATAACTTTTCCTTATGGGACATATATCAGTCATATGGGTCATAGTCTAATGCATTGGAAAATGATTCCTCAGTCACTTCTTGGAGAAATTGAAGAAACTTACTAGGAAATTGAATCTAGCAAAGAAGTCAGCTAAGGATAACATGATGGCAAGCATAATTGGTGGTCATACAAATTTTAGTGAAAAATGGAAGAATATGTTGGGTACTTTAAGACAGAAACAGGTTCCAAGAAGGTTATTCCAGAAATCATTAATGAATGAGGGGAGTGTGTGTGTGCGAGGATCTTTGAAAAGGCAGAAGTATTCAGTCAGCAGTATGTAAAGATTGTTGGTTACAAGGATAATGTCCAGTTAGGGGATGTGAGTAACACTAAAGAAGTATTAAAATTTACCTATGATAACAATGACATTTACAGTAAGAAACAAAATTTGAAACTAGAAAAGCTGCTGGAATTGATAAGATTTCTGGGGATATACTAAAGGCAATGGGTTGGGATATAGTACCATATCTGAAATACTTATTTGATTATTGTTTGGTTGAAGGAGTTATACCAAATGAATGGAGAGTTGCTATAGTAGCCCCTGTGTATAAAGGAAAGGGTGATAGACATAAAGCTGAAAATTACAGGCCAGTCAGTTTGACATGCATTGTATGTAAGCTTTGGGAAAGCATTCTTTCTGATTATATTAGACATGTTTGCAAAGTTAATAACTGGTTTGACAGAAGGCAGTTTGGGTTTAGGAAAGGTTATTCGACTGAAGCTCAGCTTGTAGGATTTCAGAAAGATATAGCAGATATCCTGGATTCAGGAGGCCAAATGGACTGTATTGCGATTGACCTATCTAAGGCATTTGATAGGGTAGATCATGGAAGACTACCAGAAAAAAAAGTGCAATTGGACTAGAAAAAAGAATGACTGAATGGGTGGCTATATTTCTAGAAAATAGAACTCTGAGAATTAGAGTAGGCAAAGCTTTATCTAACCCTGTAATAATTAAGAGGGGAATTCCTCAAGACAGTATTATTGGACCTTTATGTTTTCTTATGTATATCAATGATATGTGTAAAGAAATGGAATCAGAGATAAGGCTTTTTGCAGATGATGTTATTCTGTAGAGAGTAATAAATAAGTTACAAGATTGTGAGCGGCTGCAGGGTGACCTCGATAGTGTTGTGAGATGGACGGTGGGCAATTGTATGATAATAAACGGGATTAAAAGTCAGGTTCTGAGTTTCACAAATAGGAAAAGTCCTCTCAATTTTAATTACTGCGTTGATGGGGTGGAAGTTCCTTTTGGGAATCATTGTAAGTACCTAGGTGTTAATGTAAGAAAAGACCTTCATGGGGGTAATCACATAAATATGATTGTTAATAAAGGGTACAAATTTCTGCACATGGTTATGAGGGTATTTAGGGGTTGTAGTAAGGATGTAAAGGAGAGGGCATATAAGTCTCAGGTAAGACCCCAACTAGAGTGTGGTTCCAGTGTATGGGACCCTTACCAGGATTACTTGATTCAAGAACTGGAAAAAATCCAAAGAAAAGCAACTCAATTTGTTCTGGGTGATTTCCGACAAAAGAGTACCGTTACAAAAATGTTGCGAAGTTTGGGCTGGGAAGACTTAGGAGAAAGGAGACGAGCTGCTCAAGTAAGTGGTATGTTACACGTTATAATTCTCATGTTAGGTCCGTATTGAAATGTACGTAAATACAAAGTATGTTACAAGTGTTATTTTTTTAATATCCACCTATTCAATACAAAGAGATCATTTTTAATAATTAAATATTATTATAAAATGTTAAGGGACATGTTTCACCCATATTAAGGGCATCATCAGCCTCAAACTCAAACCTGTACGGTGAAAAATCAGGATCCTGAGTGTTCTTACAAGTCGTAAAAAGAGGATATCAATGTAGTTGTTTGTCTAAACATAAAAAATGATTAGAATGTCCTTGGTTAAAATCATAGTATCAAACTGCATGTCACAAGTTCATAAGATTATACTTTCCGGAGCGTTGAGTCATTGCGCCCAAAAACCTGTTGACGGTAGACCAATAAACAGCTCAATCTTTATAATGAAATAGAAATGTGTTTCCTTCTTAACTCCTGTTAGAGTATAAGAAAAAGTAAAGCTGATAGACTGTTAAAGATGTTAATTTCGTATGTTAAGATGAAACAACAGTCTTCTTAAGTAGCTGTTCAGCTGTCTATAGTCTTGTTTAACTGGCTTGAAGGAATGAAAGTCGAATGTGTTACGATAAGATAACAGTCTTCTTTAAGTAGTTGTGGGAGCAAGGAAAAGTATTCGGCTGTCTATAGTCGTATTTATCTTGCTTGAAGGAGTGAAAGTCAAAGGTATACTGACGTTCATAGAGCTTTTTGGTGTGAAGTCTGTAACAAGAGGAGAGTGAATGCTTAGGAAAGGTAGTTTTGAAGAGAATGTGGGTTTAAAAAAAGAAAACATCGAGAATGTATAAAACACTTACCCTTTCATTTGTAAAGATGTAATTCAGTTATGGAAAGGTTAGTTGAAGAAAAACAACGTTATGTGTATGTTCATTTATTTCTTTGACTGTTATGGTGTTAATCAGTTGCTATGGTAGCGTTGAATGACTGACACTTGTGCTTCTACAGTATTGTATCGATGTGAGATTGGTCAGAGGAGGGTGTGGTGGAGGGGAGGGGGTAGGCGGGGCATTAAGTTTATGTGTTATTGGTTGCGAGAGATTTGCGTGGTTGGACAGGGAGGGAGTCGTGTTGGGTTGCGGGAGAATTGCAGGGGGCGGACATGAAGGTAGTCAAGTTTGTTAAAGTAGTGGAGGTTTTAGAAGATGTTAATTTAAGATTTTTAAGAATGTAGTTATGTTTTGAGTTTGCAATAATTTGGGTACACTTTCGTATAATGGATTCTTGACTTTAATCAAATCATTGAGGTTTAGATTTTTGTTGTAGTATTGGTCCAAAAATATATAGATGGTTTCAAGTTCATTCATCAACTTTCCTCTGTCTACTCTTTTAATAATTGTGACGTCTTGTTCTATCGCTGTGAAGTGATGTCCTGTTTCTTTCATATGGGAGTGCATAGCTGAAAATTTATTGTGCTTAATGGCATTATAGTGTTCGAAGTACCTAGTTTGAAAACTCCGGCCTGTTTGACCAATATAAGAGACGTTGCATTGCGTGCAGGTGAGCCTGTATATGCCTGAGCCTGAGTAAATGTTTTTGCTTGAATTGACTGTGTTGTGGTTAAAAAATAATTTTTGGTTAATGTTTGCTGTTCTAAAAACTATACTGGTACTTTTGTTTTTTATTGGGTTCAAGACTTGGTGAAGGTCTGGATTGTTGTAGGTGAAGGTAACAAATTTGGATTTTTTGGGTTTGTCAGGGATGAGGTTTGTTGTTAATTTGAATTTGATCCTATTTATTAAACGGTTAATCATTTCAGGTTTATATCCATTGATTTTTGCTAAATCCCTTATATAATTTAGTTCTGTTTCAAGGTACTTGGGTGTTAGAGGGATTTTTAAAGCTCTGTAAATTAAACTGTGAAAAGTGGCCAATTTATGGGACAGATAACACACACCTCTCCCCTTTCCACCGCCTGCAGCTTAATTACCGCTCTGTTAAAAGAGGCCAAGGAGTTACTCTTGTCCCTCCCTTCGCTAGAACAACCTCATATTTAAATGGGTTTTACTCAAGGGCTGCTCGTACCTGGAACCTTATACCATCTGAGGTAAAGCTACTTCCTCTTCCTCACTTCCTCCGCGAAGT
The DNA here is from genome assembly GCF_040414725.1 of Anabrus simplex. Taxonomy (NCBI): domain Eukaryota; kingdom Metazoa; phylum Arthropoda; class Insecta; order Orthoptera; family Tettigoniidae; genus Anabrus; species Anabrus simplex. The sequence continues at coordinate 159,278,251 of NC_090271.1, forward strand.
AAAGAAAATGTATATGTAAATAGAAACCCATATGCGATGTATATAACTTGTATAAATTGGAATTGTAAGAAGGATGGGTGCAAGTACAGTTGAATGTGGGCGAATGTGTATGCATGCGCGTGTGGGAGTAGTTGTGAATGAGTGTGTATACAGGGGTATGAGTGAGAGTATAAATGGCTGGGTGTTCTTACTCTAATGTTTCAGGATAAATCAAGATAATTATTATTCTAAGGGTACAGTGTTTGTAGTGTAAATATGTAAATTTAAAATTTTCTACACAAGTTTATATGTAAATATTCAGTAAAGTTTATGTACACATGTGGAGATGGAGGCACTTCCGTGTATGTGGGGCTTGCCCTTTCTCCATCTACCACCCCTAAATTGTACATGTACAATTTAAGGAAAATAAATAATAATAATGATAATAATAAAGAAGTATTTTTGATTGTTAATGGGGTGTGAGTAGGTTTTCTGTAAATATGAAAATCGAAGTTGCCATTAATATGAGTTACTTTGAGATCTAGGAAATTTAAGGATCCACTGACTTCATCTTCCTTGGTGAATTTAATATTTTGGTCTAGGTTGTTTAAATTTAAAATATCGGTACTATTATTGAGATCTTTATTGATTATTATGAATGTGTCATCTACATACCGAAGCCATAAGCTAAGGCCTTTTATTTTATTTATTATTTTATGATGGTCTAAAGAATCCAAATAAATGTCGGCTAAGATGCCTGATAAGGGATCTCCCATAGCTAGGCCATCTTGGTGGTAAATTTTACCATTAAAAGTGGAATAGTTGTTTTTTAGCACACAATTTAGGATTTATGAAGTCTTCTAATTCAGGTTTGCTGAGCTTGCTGTGTTTTTCGAGGTTGTCTTTGATAATATTAACAGTTTCCTTTGTTGGTACATTAGAATACATATTAGTAATGTCAAAAGAGCACATAATGTGATTTGGTAGTAAGGTGAATTTTATTAAAATTTTACAGAAGTCTATTGAATTTTTTAAAGGGGTTTTGTTGTTAAACCTGTAATGCCTTTTTAGAAAATAGTGGATATATTTTGAGGTTTTATAAGTCAGACTATTTCTACAGTTGATGATTGGGCGTATGGGGGTGTTTTTCTTATGTAATTTAGGCAATGCTCTGGCTGTGGGGGTTTTAGGTTTCATTAAGATTAGTGTTTGTTGTTTTTGTTCATTGAGTTAAAACGTGGAATTCTTTAATAGTGTTTTTAAATATCATTGGATTATTGTGGAGTCTTTACTGACTATTGTGTAAGTCTCATTTGTGAAAAATTCTTCCATTTTTTTCAACGTAATCTTCCTTATCTATTAGAACAGTAGTCCCTCCTTTATCGGCTTTAGTTACTATTATGTTGTTATCTTTTATTTTGTTTTTTACCTCTTTAATTAATTTTGAATGATTGAGATCAGCATTTTTATTTAAGCCTTCAATTAGTGTTGGAAGTTTCTTTTTTATGTCATATCTAGTGTCATTTTGTAATTCCAGAGGGAGTTTTGAAATATTCGTCTCGACTTCTGCTATGGTGGTGATAACATCGTTTTCTTTTTGTATACTAGGCCAATTGTGTTTTTAACCTTTACCTAAAAGTTCCATTTCTTTTTCTGAGAAGCTTGTGTTCGTCAAGTTAACTATGGTGGGAGAGTTGTTGAAAGAAGGAACCCTTTTCTTTAAGTGTATGGGTGTTTGTAGTTGATTTTTCTTTTAAGTGAGCCAATTTTTTATCTAATGTGCACTGTTTCATGCTTAGTATATCATTTAATTTATAATCAACATGCAACTGAAATGAATTCCATTCTATAGGGTTCACACATTGCGACACCGATAAGTGTAGTTTGTACAGTTGTACGTTTAAGAGTGACTTCTTCTTATAGAAAGTTTTTATTTTGTCCTTAAGCCAGATTTCATTAGTTTTGTTTTGGGTTTTTAATAAGTTACGAGCTGATAAGTTTCTCCTTTGGACATGTCTCAAGAATCTTGGTACTAGTTTTAGTCCCAGACTTTCTTCTAGGAAAGCTATGTCTTTACTTAAACTGCTAATCTTAACCTTCAGGTTGAGAAATTTGTTAAGCATATAATAGGCCTGGTTGGCTTTTACATTACAGGTTATAATTCTCATGTTAGGTTCGTATTGAAATGTATGTAAATACAAAGTATGGTACAAGTGGTTTTTTTTAATATCCACCTCTTCAATACAAAGAGATCTTTCTTAAGAATTAAATATTACTATAAAATGTTAAGCGACATGTTTTGCCCATATTAAGGGCATCATCAGCCTCAAACTCAAACCTGTATGGTGAAAAATCTGGATCCTAATTGTTCTTACAAGTCGTAAAAGGAGAATATCAATGTAGGTGTTTGTCTAAACATAAAAAATTATTAGAATGTCCTTGGTTAAAATTGTAGTATCAAGCTGCATGTCACAAGTTCACAAGATTATACTTTCCAGAGCATTGAGTCAATGCACCCAAAAACCTGTTGACGGTAGAGCGATAAACAGCTCAATCTTTATAATGAAACAGAAATGTGTTTCCTTGATAACTCCTGTTGGAGGATAAGAAAAAGTAAAGCTGATAGACTGTTAAAGATGTTCATTTTGTATGTTAAGATAAGACAACAGTCTTCTTAAGTAGCTGTTCAGCTGTCTATAGTCTTATTTAACTGGCTCAAGATGGGCCCCCTGCTCAACATAAGAGAAGAATTTTACATTACTCTAGATCAGTATACTAATCCAAATTTCAACATAAATGATACAGAGAAAACTAACATCATCTTCAATACAGTCATCCCCACCCTAAAAAACGGTTACTTTAAGATAATTAATAAACAAAGCACAACACGTGACAGAGAAACGTCAAACAACACACCTAGCTCCACCTCTACCCCCCCCCCCCCCAAAAAAAAAGCAACTCTGCCTACCCCTCCTTCACTTCCCCTTCCAGCAGCTAGTATGAGCCTAAGAAGAACACGAAGCAGTACACAAGCTCGCATATCAAGTGCAACTCAACCACACCAATAACAGTAAGCACATATTCAAATTAGCACACACAATCCTTAGACATTCCTCTAACATAAAATATCACTCACAGCTCAGTTTTATCTTCCACAGATAATACAACATCACTGCACAGTTACAGATGGGAAAGAAGCCATCACTTTGAACCCAATGCCATTCAAATTTTACGGATGTCACAGGACAACATGATTCAATTTTAACATATAGCAACAAGATTCAACACACAGCAGAGCTGAATATACATATTTTAGCCTAATTGTATCCATACGCCTGGCACTCTTTTTAAACTTGAAAGTGTTTTATTCTACATATATACATGAAGACAAAATCTTTTATACATACAACGTGATAATTTTACAAGCAAATCATATCATTCAAGCTCTAAAATCATCACCAAGTGTATAACTATGTAAATAAGACTTGAACACAGAAGTCAACCGATGAATTGAACAAGACGCAAATGTTCATATGCATGAAGTGTTCCCACATATATTGTTTTTATCTTATATACTTATAAGTTAGTTTTAAGTAGAGATAGTGTTTTATAAACTAATTTTAAGACTTAAAGCATACCATTATAAACATACAATTGCTTTGTCACACACAGTGACATACACGCCAGTTCCCGTTTCGACATGCCCCATTTGGACGTGACCAAATATTTATCATCATATGGCATTCCCCAGACAATGTAATCTTAATCATAGCTTCATGATATATATGTGAATGTATTGTTCAGTTGAAGATGACCCTATATAGGGGGTCAAAACTGGTACTCTAGCATAATAAGTGCAATAAATAACTATTGATAGGTGGAAATCCTTTCCTATTTCTAATTGTGTATTACAGGGTGATCTATCAGTCCGCTTTTAATCAATATCGCCACAGCAGACGTTACAGATATTATGATTACCTCAACCAAATTGAACTTATATGCTTATGACCTAGATATAGGTTCTAACAACAAAGATGATCTTCAAGCAACTGTGGTCAGCCTTGAAAAATATTCTGAATACAACAAACTGAGAGGGACCTGGGACACATTTTATTCGGTAAATGGATGAAATAGTCAAAATTTGAATTCTGGCATAAATAAATTATATTAACCTTCCTCTAAATAACAAAAGTGGTTTTGTGCCGCTGTGACTATTTTTGGCGTAGTTACGGCCGTTTTTAAATGGCTCTGCACGGTCATTTAATTATCCACCACGCCCCCTTTCCTCTGTATGCTGGGCTATCCATGTCCCTTCTGTTAACATTAATTCCCTCTTTACAGTAGCATTGAGATTATACTATTTTTGAATATTGCAATATATACTGTCATCTGTTGGCTATGTTATGAACTACTTGATCCTACAATTTAGTCAATCACGAAGGAACTACACTTGAGGAAAGGGGGCCTAGAAGTTTGAAGGAAACAACTACTGCAAAGCTCACAAATTATTATAGGCAGGCAATATGTGCAAATATTCCCTCTGTAGATAATATGAAATCTGCAATATATGCCACACTATACCATTACTCCTCCACAGATGAAGATCCTAAGCATAAGAAATGCCCCCAAGGACCTGAATCATGGTGCTTCTACAACAAGAGTATCGCAACTGGACAAACCCCTCAAAGCAAATACAGTAGAGACAATACGCGACACTTACGGATTTAGCCTTGCTAAAATGGGAGACAATTCGACGGTGGCGCTCCTAGTGACTTGACCTGAAAAAATTGCGCTAAATTCAAATATCAATGGAAATGTATATACGGAAATGGATAAATAAATTACGTCTAGAAAGAAAGTGTTATTGAGATATTAACTTCGAAGTTGCTAAAGCAATCTGGATAAATTAATGAAGAATTATTTAAAAGGTTATTATTCAAAGAGTGAAATTGGACATATAAACAAGATGTGAAATGGACTGCTGTGAAATGGCTTGATCTTTCATTTATGCATTACATTTTTAGCTTTAGCATTCCTGCCTGAATGTTCACGGCTAGATTTTTATTTTTTCTCATTTAAAAGCATTGTATCATCATATTAAAACACCTGTCAACAAAAATATTGGCACATTCCTTACACACATGATGCAATGAATTAACATTTAAACACTGGACAGTTTTCCTCTTGACATGAAGTCTACTAACAGAAAGAAAATCTATAAAATCCTGGCTTTAATCTGAGAAGAGGGATAAAAGAAAGTAAAGTATGAAAATGTTGTCGATAGTGATGGTTTGAGGAATATTTACGTACAATTAGAGTAAAAATGTAACATACCCTTGGCTGTATAGTCGAGGAATTTTAAAGTCGCTGGCCTGGAAATGATCTGAACAGATCTTATAATTCTTACATAAGCATAACGTCCCTTCTTTCTTGTACACCTTATCCAAATCACTTCTGTGACATTTCAAAACCCACAGATCACACCTACAACAACACATTGGTATTGAAGGTTAACTGCTGCACTATACAATAAAATATGCATATTATTTTAAGCCAGTTAAAATATGGGTCGAGCAGGTCAGAAGATTATGAAGTACTATAAAAATCTCTGTCACTGGAAGAATATATAAGCAAACACAATATTACTTATATTTTCTTGTCAGGAGGGAACTTGAAGAATGACCGCGCATTCTTCTCTACTTCATAATTACTGCAGCCAAACACAGCACATACCTTTCCCCTCATGTTGAGAGGAGCTATCAAGGAATGACACGCTACTATTTAATTATGTCAACTCACTGAAAACGCATAAATAACACCAAAAACTTCACACAAAAATACACGTGCTCTTATGACAGAATCAGTAGTTTTCAGGTCTACTCGCTAGAGGAAGCTCCAATAGCTGTCCCTCGACATCTCCCTCAGTACACGTTATAATTCTCATTGTTAGGTCCGTATTGAAATGTACGTAAATACAAAGTATGTTACAAGTGTTATTATTTTTTATATCCACCTATTCAATACAAAGAGATCTTTTTAGAAATTAAATATTATTTTAAAATGTTAAGGGACATGTTTTGCCCATATTAAGGGCATCATCAGCCTCAAACTCAAACCTGTATGGTGAAAAATCAGGATCCTGATTGCTCTTACAAGTCATAAAAAGATGCTATAATTGTAGGTGTCTGTCCAAACATACAAATTGTTAGAATGTCCTTGGCTAAAATTGCAATATCAAGCTGCATGTCAAAAGTTCACATGAATTATACTTTCTGGACTACTGTTTTAATAGATAAGAAAGTTTACATTGAAAAAACGAAAGATTTTTTCACAAATGAGACTTACACAATAGTCAATAAAGACCCCTCAATAAGAATCCAACGAAATTTAAAAACACTATTAAAGAATTCCACATTTTTACTCAATGAACAAGAACAACAAAAACTAATCCTTATGAACCCTAAAACCCCCATAGCCAGAGCATTGCCTAAATTACATAAGAAAAACACACCCATACGCCCAATCATCAACTGTAGAAGTAGTCCGACATATAAAATCTCAAAATATATCCACTTTTTTCTAAAAAGGCATTACAGATTTAAAAATAAATCCCCTTTAAAAAATTCAATAGACTTCTGCGAAGTTTTTAAAAAAATTCACCTTACTACCAAACCACATTATGTGCTCTTTTGATATTACTAATATGTATTCTAATGTACCAACAAAGGAAACTGTAAATATTATCAAAGACAACCTCGCAAAACACAGCAACATCAGCAAGCTTGAATTAGAAGACTTCATAAAAATCCTAAATTTTGTGCTAAAAAACAACTATTTCACTTTTAATGGTAAAATTTACCACCAAGATGGCCTAGCTATGGGTGATCCCTTATCAGGCATCTTAGCTGAAATCTATTTAGATTCTTTAGAACATCATAAAATAATAAATAAAATAAAAGGCTTTAGCTTATGTCTTCGGTATGTAGACGACACATTCGTAATAATCAATAAAGATCTCAACAACAGTACCGATATTTTAAATTATTTAAACAACCTAGACCAAAATATTATATACACCAAGGAAGATGAAGTCAGTGGATCCTTAAATTTCCTAGATCTTACAGTAACTCGTATTAATGACAACTTCGATTTTAAAATTTACAGAAAACCTACTCACACCCCATTGACAATCAAAAATACCTCTTTACATCCTAACTCCCATAAATTGGCTACTTTTCACAGTTTAATTTACAGAGCTTTAAAAATCCCTCTACATCCAAGAACCTTCAAACAGAACTAAATTATATAAAGGATTTAGCAAAAATCAATGGATATAAACCTGAAATGATTAACCAGTTAATAAATAAGGTCAAATTCAAATTAACAACAAACCTCATCCCTGAAAAACCCAAAAAATCCAAATTCGTTACCTTCACCTACAACAATCCAAACTTTCACCAGGTCTTGAACCCAATAAAAAACAAAAATACCAGTATAGCTTTTAGGACAACAAACACTAACCAAAAATTATTTTTTAATCACAACACAGTCAATTCAAGCAAAAACATTTACTCAGGCTGAGGCATATACAGGCTCACCTGCACGCAATGCAACATCTCTTATATTGGTCAAACAGGCCGGAGTTTTCAAACTAGGTACTTCGAACACTGTAATGCCATTAAGCACAATAAATTTTCAACTATGAGCTACCATATGAAAGAAACAGGACATCACTTCACGACGATAGAAAGAGACCTCACAATTATTAAAAGAGTAGACAAAGGAAAGTTGATGAATAAACTTGAAACCAACTATATATTTTTGGACCAATACTACAACAAAAATCTAAACCTCAATGATTTAATTGAAGTCAAGAATCCATTATACGAAAGTTTACCCAAATTATTGCAAACTCTAAATTCAAAACATAACTACATTCTTAAAAATCTTAAGTTAACATCTTCTAGAACCTCCACTATTTTAACTAACTTGACTCCCTTCATGTCCGCCCCCACAATTCTCCCGCAACCCAACACGACTCCTTCCCTGTCCGACCATGCAAATCTCTCGCAACCAACAACACATAAACTTAATGCTCCGCCTACCCCCTCTCCTCCACCACACCCTCCTCCGCCAATCTCACATCGATACAATACTAGAAGCACAAGTGTCAGGCTTTCAACGCTACCATAGCAACTGCATAACAGTCAAAGAAATAAATGAACCTACACATAACGTTGTTTTTCTTCAACTAACCTTTCCATAACTAATTTACATCTGTACAGACGAAAGGGTAAGTGTTTTATACATTTTCCATGTTTTATTTTTTAAACCCACATTCTCTTCAAAAATACCTTCCTAAGCATTCACTCTCCTCTTGTTACAGACTCTATCAGCGTCAAAAAACCTTCGACTTTCGCTCCTTCAAACAAGATAAATACATCTATAGACAACCGAATGCTTTTTCCTTACTCCCACAATTACTTAAGGAAGACAGTTATCTTATCATAACGCATTCGACTTTCACTCCTTCAGCCAGTTAAATAGACTATAGGCAGCTGAACAGCCACTTAAGAAGGCTGTTGTCTTTTCACAACATACGAAATTGGCATCTGTGACAGTTTATCAGCTTTTTCTGATCCTCTAAAAGGAGTATTCAAGGAGGCACATTTCTGTTTCATTATAAAGACTGAGTTGTTTATTAGTCTACCCCAACAAGTTTTTCAACGCTCCAGAAAGTATAATTCGTGTGAACTTTTGACATGCAGCTTGATACTGCAATTTTAGCCAAGGACATTCTAACAATTTATATGTTTGGACAGACACCTACAATTATATCATCTTTTTATGACTTGTAAGAGCAATCAGGATCCTGATTTTTCACCATACAGGTTTGAGTTTGAGGCTGATGATGCCCTTAATATGGGCAAAACATGTCCCTTAACATTTTATAATAATATTTAATTTCTAAAAAGATCTCTTTGTATTGAATAGGTGGATATAAAAAATAATAACACTTTTAACATACTTTGTATCTCGCTCAGTGTCGCGTATTGTCTTTACTGTATTTACTCAAAGTCACAAAAAATGTCAGTTCAGTTCGCAATTGCAATGCTGCTGAAAATTGTGCCTGTATACCAAAGGCTGGCATCAACAGAACTTCTGTCTAGATGTTGTAGAGAGGATACTCAAAATGCCAATGAAAGTCTACATGCATGTATATACAAAAAGTGCCCAAAAGAGACCTTTGTGTCCTCAAAAAGACTTGGAATAGCTATTTCTAATGCAGTTGCAGAATACAGTATGGGATGTAGTGCAACACAAGAAATGAAAATGGCTGTAAGGAATTATAAACTTTCACCAGCATCCACCAAACTTGCCACACAAAGAGATGAAAGAAGAAAATTTGACAGTCAGTGGTCAGTCATCCAACAAAAGAAAACAGCCAGGAAAAACTGGAACTCCTAAGGGTACACAGGGAGGAAGCCAAGAAGAAGCAGAAGGGTAGGAGTCATAGTGCTGGTGCATTTTAAGAGATTTGGGAAGGCCATTATGAAAATGTTTAACGGTTTTAAACTAAAATTCATATAACACCATTTTTTGTAACCTGCACTGTTCCATGCGGGTCAAATCTAAACCTATATTTACCAAAGTTGGTATGTAGCTTCTATGTGACCTACCAAGGAAATTGTAGGATGGATATTTCATTCTTCTTCAATATTCTCATTTTATGAGGCAAAATGTACAGAAAATTAGTGGAAAATTACATGAAACAAAATTAAAAAATTGAAACAGGAGTTAATTGAGCGACATAGGGTAAATCAAAAATTCCATCCTTGAGTTTTTTTATAAGAAAGAATCATTTCACAAGTTTTCAAACTCTCAGGTTAAAATCCATCCCGCAAGGAACTTTTTGAAAGTTGCCTGTTTCGCGAGGTACATCATATCTCATAAACTAATAAGGATATTAAGCTGAAATTAAGATATGCTATTTCTATAGTAGTCCTACATGTTCGATAACAGTTTCATTGTCATTGCTCAAAATTTGTGGAAAATAAAAAAAAATGTGTCCCAGGTTCCCTTAAAATTAACGTGGACAAAACGGTACAAATGGTTTTCAGATAAAGAGGAAGTTAGGATAGCGAGCTCATTTAAATACCTCGCCATCACAATTCAGCTAATGTAAAGCCACTGATGGATTATAAAAAGGAATAAAATTTGCACATTTGTGCACTAACATGTTAGGCATTTCAGCTACACTCTGCCTCTAAGAAATGTACATATTTCAACTTACAGGTAAGGCAAGGTATGACAGGCATTATAGTAAACTTCATTATGAGAAGCGAGGTTCCCCCTCATCTGGCACTGATGAATTTATCATCATTACCTCTGGAGAGCAATTTGAAATGAATCCCAGGAATATTTGATAGGTCACAGTACTGTGAAATTAATAACAACAACAACAACTACCGGTACTTACCTCTTTCCGGGACTGCATCTTTATACAGCAACCTTGATAGCAGTCCTGGATAGCTTGAGCGGCGAAAGTGCCTCAAACACACAGTGCGGTTCTTCAGCTGCTTCGGAGGAAGCTGCCGCAAGCGTTCAACCCCCACAACATTCAACCACTCTCTGCAAATATCAGGTCTACCAACAGCGAAATGATGAAATAAGGTTCCCTGTTACCGGCCTTCTTCACTATCTGTGTAAATGCCACAGATCTGACACTTTTCACGTATGGTCTGAGACATGAAAAGAAATAGAAGAAAGTAATTAAGGACACTGTATCAGTTTATATTTTTGCTGCAAATTTCAATACCCTCAAAACGATAGTGGCTTATCAGAAATAATATAACATTACATTAACTGAATTTTTAGGTGTCTGTTTCAAGTAGGCTTATGTAACTATCATATCAACCACCATGCAAAAAGGTGACAGCCAAAATGAAAATTTTTGGGAACATGAGCAGCTATCAATCATCAACGTAATAACTTACTTAACCTCCTGCGACCTACTATCCTTTTAATAGGATTTTGTTTATAGATAGAATGGAATATCCCCCAAACAATATTCAAACGTTAAATAATATAAATAGCAAATTAGGAATAGGCGATTAAGATTCAATTTATCTGAAATTCATTTGCCTTGGCGTTGTATGTTTTCATGTTCTGGCCTCAGGAGATTAGTAAAACAAGAACCATAAGGATGCTTACCTCAAATATCTTGTACTTCTTGAAACACGAGATAACAGAGAAGAAACAAATCAAAGTGTCACAAACGTGGTCGTCCCACGTGGTCCAAGTTTTCAAGCAGCGTCAAACTCAAATCGACCAATAGCAATCAGGGGATGCCGGTAACCGCTGCCGTATTCGTCACGTGGAGGTTCGGGTGAGGGACGTGATGTACAACAGCGCGCTCGGTGCGTTACAGGGCTGAAGTACTCAGTCTGAGCCGGGCCCTCGGAAGGGTAGGACCTACGCGGCTGACAAATTCCTGATGACGACTAAGGAACGGAGATGGGAAGCGGTTGCGACCATACCCAGGCGGTGAGAAGGTATTGGCATTGCTGGTGAAGAGAAATTAGTGGTAATTCAATTCAAATACAATTTACTGAAATAGCCATAATAATTAAAATAACATTACAGTCGGAACTTATGAAAATAATAATAATAAAAGGATATTACAATGAGAGCCATCGATGGCGCAACTAAATGTTAATACAAATTTACGAAGAAACAATACACTGAACATACAAACTTCCATAACGCAAAGTTAACATATTTTCAAGAAGAAACATTATACTGAACGTACAAATTTCACAGTGCTAATTTTAAATGACATACAGAATTAACTAGTAAATTTAACAACCTATTGCGTTGCAAAGAGTACACACTCACAAGGAAGGAAGGAAAAGTTGAACATAATAAACATCTCAGCACAGGGCCCGCTCAGGATGCAACCTTTTCAAAAACACTTCTGAATAAGGAGCTCATCCTGAATGAGAATATGCCGAGAGGAAACTTGATGACAAGAGGCAGCCCCGGGGAAAATCAAAATTTACATATTTATACAATTTACAACCAAAGAAAAAGGGGATTGAAATTTTTACATATTAAAACAATTTACAAAATCATATGACTAGCCGCAAGAGCTAAGTCATGTGAAATTAAATACAGCGAATAGGAGAAAACCAGGTAAGCTCCAGAGATTAAAGAAAATTAAACTGAAAGCAACATTTGAAAATTATTACCCGAAAGAAGAAATAGATAGTGCTTAAAATAGATAGTACTTACCTTGAAGGGGGGCCAAGAGACCCATCAGATGGAGGAGACAACTTCTCCTTTCACCGGTCCAAACAACAAGACGACGGGAATGAGTTTGCTCTGGCCAAGAGCTCAGAGGCCGGCAATGTTAAAATCACGAAACAACCAATTAGCGCACCCGGGTTTCTCATATTCAGCAATAGGAAATGATTTTATTTTGGCCAATAAGGGCCTAGAAGACACTGCTGACCATAAACCTAGCATAGCTTCAAGAAATTTCCATTCTGATGCAACCGGAAATTCCTTGAAGCATCCTACCAGACCTCGCACGGGTACAACATCGTGTCCCGAAAGTTTTTTTATCTTACCTTCAAATGCTCGTAAGACCTAATAAAATTTTTCACAATAACCAAATAAATTGAAGAAGTATCAGAGTAATTAAATAACCCTAGATATCTTAACATACAGAAAACATAAAAAAACCAAGTTCAATATTAAATATTACTCACACAGTCACTTTCTTTTTAGAGTCCAACAAATAAACACATGAACATACAAAAATAACACTATCATTCTACATTCCCCACAGTCCAATTTTCCAAGGTCAGATAAATATTTTACAATCACTACATCCATAGATCCTCCTTCATGGACAGCGACCCAACCATGGAAACACGATCCCTCATATGCAGCAACCAAACCAGGGAACCACAATCTCTTATAGGCAGCAACCAAGCTATGGAAACACGATCCGTCATGTGCAGCAACCAAACCATGGAACCACGATCCCTTGTAGACAGCAATGGGTCGTCCCTGATTCTTGAAGGACCCGGCGCGGGGTAACCAGTTACGCGAGTGTCCACATTTAACTGTCCCCCGAGTATCAGAATGATTCACATAAACCACAGCACTTTATGAATGGCAATTGTTGACTCGCTTCTAACTTAGAACCCAAACGTAACATTAGAAAAATAAGTTGCACTTGGGAAACTTGTGGTGACATTCCACAAGAAAAAAAGGAATAAAGTTTGACTTCTATCACTTTCGTAGAGTCTTTCTGCCAAAGTAATATTTGCGCTTATCGTTGGAATTCATCACAACACAGTTCATTCCTATTCACATTGGAAAATAGAACATCTGATGGAATAACTGTACTCTTGGAATTATAATTCTAAAGAAATTGAATGTTTGTAGCGACCTACCAGAAACACAGTTTACTTGGAAATTTCACTTGCATTACATGAATGTCTATGAGTGCACTTCTGTCTGTGTCATGTAAATCATTAGGAAAAATCACTATCATTCCTCACTACTGCATTCTATGCGAAGCATATTATTATTATTATCATTATTATTATTATTATTATTATTATTATGTTCGTTACGACCCCTGAGGATCACAAGTGACTTGTTCGGTACGTCTTCTTTCTCTTCCCAGTACCTCTTCATTCTCTCACTCCTCCTCTTTCTCTCGGCTTCCGTGATCTGAATCTGGATCCTGGTGTCTGTCCATCTGTGACCTTCCACGAGCTTTTTGTATTTGGACCTATCCTGTACTGTCATCAGTGGATATTTTTCCTTTATGCCAATAGTCTCCCAATCTTCTCTGACTTCCTTCATCCACTTATTTCCAGTTAAGCAGGTTGCATTCCATATCTTCTTCGTCAGCCTACTGTCATCCATCCTTATGAGATGTCCAACAAATCCTAACCTTCTCTTTCTTATCACACTCGAGATTGGTTCTATACTCGCATATAGTTCCTGCCTTGATCTGTGTACCCAAATTTCACCTTGCTTTTTGGTGCCCCATATATGTCTCAAGATTCTTCTTTCCTCCTTCTCCAATTGTATGCAAGCTCTCTTGCCTGATGTCAGCGTTTCAGTTGCATATATTGCAGCATTCCTGATGGTTATCATGTAGTGTCGCAGTTTGGCATTCCTCGAGAGGTTCTTCTTTCCATATGTAGTCATGGCTGCATATCGTAGTTTCAGCAGCAGGTGAGCACTGTCTGTGGTACTTTTGTTGCTTTGTACTTTACCCGTGATGTTCTCACCTAGGTACTGGAAGCTGTCGACTCTCTCTACCACTTGGCCTTTTACATTCCAATCGGTCTTCGTATTCAGTACCTTCGTCTTGTTGTAGGCTATTTTCAGACCAACCTTTGCTGCAGTTTCTGCTAGATTTGCTAGTGCCAACTTTGCTTCTTCTTCCTTCTCATGTAACAACACCATATCATCTGCGAAGGCAAGGCAATCCACTATGACATTGTTTTTGATCTTATATCCAATATGTACACCTTCAATTCCCATGGTTCTATTCAACTGTCTCCACTGCTTCACCACTTCATCCAAAACTAGGTTAAATAATATTGGCAACAGCCCATCCCCTTGTCGGACTCCTGTCTTAATTTCAAAGCTGTCTGACAACATACTCCGGTATCTTACTCTAGCAGTTGTATCCTTCAATGTTTCCCCCACCAATCCATGTGTCGTAGAATCCAATCCTCTGTCGCATAGGATGTTCAGTAGTGTGTTCCTGTCTATTGAATCGTAGGCTTTTGCGAAGTCTACAAATGTAACTATTGTGTCTTTTCCTTTCCTGTGTCTGTGTTCTATGATTCTCTTTAGTCCAAAGATCTGTTCTACGCAGTTTCTCCCTTTCCGGAAACCACCTTGGTATTCTCCTATGGTCGATTCAAGCTGTGCTTCCACTCTGTTCAGCAATAATCTCGAGAGTATCTTGTACCCAATATTTAGCAGTGAGATACCTCTGTAGTTATCCAGTATTCTTTTGTCTCCTTTCTTATGTACTGATATAATTATGGCTTCTTTCCAGTCGCTAGGTATCTTCTTATTTATCCAGATGTCCATTATTATTCTGTACATGCTTTCTTCCATTGCAGGACCACCCCATTTGATCTCCTCGGCGCATATACCATCATTACCTGCCGCTTTGTTGTTCTTGAGATCCTTGATTGCCTTCACAACTTCTGTTTTGGTGGGTGCTCGTCCTTGGTTGATGTCTCTGCTATACTGTAGAGTAATGCTCCCTGTGGGTGCTTCTGTGTTCAGTAGATCTTTATCTTTATTATTATTATTATTATTATTATTATTATTATTATTATTATTATTATTATTATTATTATTATTATTATTATTATTAATAATTTCATACACATCTCAGTATGATATAATCACCTAATAATCTCTGCCATAGTTTATCTACTGTTAAATACCTGTCTTTATTTATCAGCATTAACTTTTGCCCTATTACTTGTAATTTAACATGTTGACGACGGTGTATTGTTTTCCGAGTTTATCCATTAGGAACAAAGTGAAAAATCAGAGATACGTGATTTCTAATGGAAATATTACATACTGTTACATATCTTAAGTACGGCCTATAGGCATTAGGGTGCACTGTGTCAACTGTGTGCTGAGACCGCCCGGCGGGTCTCATCGTCCATAAGTAACGCACGGGGTTCTGTGACCCGCCGGCGACCTCACTGAAATTGGTGCTCTTTATGCAGAACAATTAGGTGGTATCATAAAGTTGCACTGGAACTTCTGCTTGGAACGGATATTGTGAATGCGCTCATTTTACATAATGATGTAATGGGGAAGAAATTGCAAATTGGAAAATTCAGAGAGGAGTTGGTTATTGGAATTTTGGAGAACAGTGTGAGAACAGCTGCAACTCTCTCCACTTCTCCCAAACGCCATTATATTTTGAAGGAAACAGAAGAAAAAGATGGCCGAAATAGAAAAGTACGTAAACTTTGCATCAGTTGTTACGCAGAACTAGTGACCATCCATGACAGAACTTATGCTCAGAAGCACTGCAAGAAAGGGTCCACATACTGTGAGGACTGTCCCAAGAAGCCATCATTGTGCCTGCTTTGTTTCCATAAGCAACACAGAAGTGGTACCTCACATTGTTACATTCATTCACTTTTTTTACCATCATTGTATTAGTTTAACAAAATATTAACTGTTTTAATAATCCATGTGTAGGATATAATTTTCTTTATATTATTATTATTATTATTATTATTATTATTAATAATAATGATGCTGTTAAATATTCAACTCCAATACAACAGATAGTTATGATTTTCTGAACAGTGTTAACCTGAATGTCTCTATTCTTATATTTGTAGATATTTTCTTCATAGAAAATTATTTAAGTAATCGTCTGGCTCATTGGCTGAACGGTCAGCGTACTGGCCTTCGGTTCAGAGGGTCCCGGTTCGATTCCCGGCCGGGTTGGGGATTTTAACCTTAGTTGGTTAATTCCAATGTCACGGGGGCTGGGTGTATGTGTTGTCTTCATCATCATTTCATCCTCATCACGACGCGCAGGTCACCTACGCCTGCACTTGGCGAGCCAAACCCGTCCTGGGATATCCCGGCACTAAAAGCCATACGACATTTCATTTCATTTAAGTAATCGAACAAGCATATTGAATAATTTCTTAATTATCCTAGCTCCTATGCACTCCCTGCATGTCCCACTGTATACGAAGTTTGTAGTTTGCCTTATGTAGAGACGAACCAGAAAGGATGAAAGCATAATTTGTGAACGGCGCGTGATACGGTTCCAGTACATATATTGTTGCACGAGACCGCCGGCGGGTCTCACTGTCCAGAAGTAAAGAGGTGGCGTGACCCGCCGGCGGGTCTCATAGTCGTCAACATGTTAATCCTTGCATTATTACATGAGTTATATCTGTACAGTGATGGGTATTGTTCTACTTGAAGGAGAAGCAGTAGTTGGGGTAGTTGTTTATTCATCTACTGCACATTTATACATTAACCAAAGTAATGCTAGGGTGTTTCTGAAGTATTTTTAGGACTGATGAAATCCGGTTTTTGGACTGCCATTTAGGTTTAATAATTTTAGGCTCAAGAAATCTTTTTTCTTTTTCTTGAAGCTCTGATCGAGCTTTCTCGACACGTACACGCTCAGCCCATCCACTGGTTGTCTTGGTTACACCAGGGCTTTCTGCAAAACTAAGTCCCAGTCGTTTCCTTTCTTCTGATTTTCGAGACCTACAAAGAGCATATAACACATCAGTTGCATCCTCTTTTAATGTAGTTGCATGTTCTTGCAACATTTTGTATTCATCTTGATTCTTCCTTTCTGCACCAAATCTATGATGTGTTGATTGTCCCTGGTCTAATTCTACTTCATTTTCTTGACAAACTTCTTGTATGACTTTGTCTTTTTCCTTTTGTACAAGTGTTGGCATCATCCAGTCTGATAAAACTCTCTGTGTCTGGGGTACTAAATCCTCTTTTTGAACAAGTTCATCTCCAAATGTCTGTATTCTTCCCGGAGCAGATCGAGTACTCTTAACATCACAAACTTTGGTGTGTGGCAAAGGACCAACAGTCTTTCGTTCTGTGGGAGATACCTCCTTGTTGAGCAGACTTAGCTGAGAGGAGGTCATATCAAGCAGAATTACACGCTCAGAAGGAGCCATAAACTCAAGAAGTCTGAGAGTATTTGGTGTTCGTCGAAGACAAATTTCAGCTGATGGAGTCAGTGCCACTGGTTTTGATGAATCTGTTTCCTTTGATAGATCTTCCAGACTCACATACATCTTCTGTTCCCTGCTTGATGTTTGTATAACCTCTTTCTGTGAGAGGAAGGATATCTCTGAAATTTCTTCTACCACTAAAGTTTCTTCTTCTCCTTCATCTCCTTGACTAACACTTGTTTCTGATGATTCCAACCGGATATCCACCTCACTTCTTTCAAGCACTGTAGACAGTTTCTTTAAAAGTTCTTCATCTTCATGTGAGAATATTTTCTTTAATTCTAGTAGTTTTTCCAAACTTAGCACAAAGTCAGCTTGTCCAGGCCAGGCGCGTAAGACGTAATTGATATATCGCTGAAATTCATAGACAATTTCTCTGACTCTATTTTTCCAAAGTGTAATTTCACCTGCTTGTGTTTCAGTAGTTTCTTTACATGATGACACCTTAGCCATCTCTTCTTTGATAATATTTTCCAGCAGACCAATTTTAGCTGAAAGGTCGTCCTCAAGCTTTTGTATTTCAGCTTCATGCCTCTCTTTTTCCTCAGCAATAGCAACTGCTACTGACTGTAGTTTATCGACCTCTGATTCACACTCCAAATGCAGTATATACTTTTCAACATTGGCTTGATACCGCATAATCTCGGCTTGATACATTTGTCTGATGAACCTGAGAAGAGAAAGAAAATTGTGAACGCACTTTTCCAAATATAATAATCATTGTGTGGTGCAACAATGGAGAACATATACCTATTGCCTCTTAACTGATACCAAATACAGTAGAGACAATATGCGACATTTCCGGATTCAACCTTGTTAAAATGGGAGACAAGTCGCAAGTGACGCTCCTAGTGGCGTGACCTGAAAATTTGCGCTAAATTCAAATATCAATGGAAATGTATATACGGAAATGGATAAATAAATTACATCTAGAAAGAAAGTGGTACTAAGATATTAACTTCAAAGTTGCTAAAGCAATTCTGGATAAATGAATGAAGAATTATTTAACAGGTTATTATTTAAAGACTGAAATTCGACATATAATCAAGATGTGAAATGAACTGCTGTGAAATGGCTTGATCTTTCATTTATGCATTACTTTTTTAGCTTTAGCATTCCTGCCTGAATGTTTACAGCTGGATTTGTCTTTTTTCTCATTTAAAAGCCTTGTATCATCACATTAAAACACTTGTCAACAAAAAACTCAGCACATTCCTTACACTCATGATTCAACAAATTTACATTTATGAGTTGGACAATTTTCCTTTGAACTTGAAGCCTACTAACGGAAAGAAAATCTATAAATTTAGCCTCAAAAACATTCAAACTTTCTGTATAAGCAATACTTGCCATAATGCCATTACATTAGGGTAAAGCAAATTTGCATCATCACATTGTTTCAACAAAATATGTACATTTCCTAAATCACCCATATTTTCTTCAGTGCTTGACAATGCATTATGGCATTCCAAATTGGGTAACTTGGAACACAACCAGCCACACACATATGCATTAGTATATTCCTGAATTAAATCAAACCCACAGATCACACCTACAACAACACATTGGTATTGAAGGTTAACTGCTGCACAATAAAATAAGCTTATTATATTTTAAGCCAGTTAAAATGTGGGTCGTGCAGGTCAGAAGTTTAGGAAGTACTATAAAAATCTCTTTGTAACTGGAAGAATATATATGCAAACACAATATTTACTTACATTTTCTTGTCACGAGGGAAACAGAAGAAAGACCGTGAATCCTTCTGCACTTCATAGTTATTGCAGCCAAACACAGCACATATCTTTCCACTCATATTGAAAGGAGATATAAAGGAATGACGCACGCTACTATTTACTTATGTCAACTTAATGCAAATGCATAAATAATGCCAAAAACTTCACAAACAAATACACATGCTCTTATGACAGAATCAGTAACTCTCAGGTCACTCTGCTAGAGAGAGCTGTTATCGCTGACCCTCGATATCTCGCAGAGTGTCGCGTATTGTCTCTACTGTATTTGCTGATACAGCTGAGTTGTAAGAATTGTTGTTTGAATTTAGGTGACGTTTTGTTTGAAATGTCCGGGCATTCTAGTTAAGACAGCTGCATTAAATTAGTACATATAGCATGTGATTTTTAAAATGTTTGGAGATTTGAATTACTTGAAGATGGTAATATGTCAACATTTGTTCTGAAAGATTTTTATAAAAACATTATTACAAGCTAAAATAAAATTCTGTAATGTTAAGGTGATACTGTACATTAACAAATACTGTTTTGTAATAATCAGATTTTCCTTTTGGACATGCAATTTGTCATCTGTAATACCATACCTACCAAAAGATCTTCTAAACACTACAGCTTTGTGTTTGATATAATGCAACAAAGTTTGTACCTTGGTTACAGACAGAGAAAAACACTGCTTCTGGTACTGAACACAGGATCTTAAGGTTTAGAAGCACATACATTAGCCATTCAACTATGCTACCATATAGTGCTATGATGTCAAAATGAAATGTATATTTGTATTACCCTCTTTTATTTTATTTCAAAACCTTCCTGCAGTATACGGTCATAAAAACTCATTAACAAGATTCATTTCACTTCATACCCGACACGTAGAGAAATGAGACAAGGGTTGGACACACAGTTCAAAACCTTCCTGCAGTATTTCAGGTTGCTATGAAGGCAACAAGTACCTGTTATAAGAAAAAAACATGTGGAAGTAAATAGTTTGAAAGAAGTAGAAATAGAAGATTAAGTATGTGACAAAGCCATTAACCCATTCGTGCTAGAATTCATTAAAATTTGGTTTAACTTTCTTTTCACTCTATTACATGTCTATTAACCTAATAATATAACTAATGTTGATTTTTTTATATTTGGACATTCTGTTTTGGAAATGTTTGTGGTTGCTATATGGCAACCCTAGGCATTTGGAATATTTGTTTTTGTTTAATAACTTTCATTTTTTCTTTTGATCTTTTTAACAACAAACTAATCATTTGTTCACTACTCCAGAGTTAAATGATAATGATTTATACAAGAAAGATAGGCCATGATCAGTATAACGTACAATTATTTATTTTCTAGAATAAACATCAGTACATAAAATTATTGCATGTTCCATTTGGACATCAAATATAGTACATCCTAATACTACCGTGTATGAAAAATGACACAGAAAAAAAACTACTACAGAATGCTTTACACTCACTTGTATCATTACGATACCAAATGTATCACATTACTGTACAAATACTGGCGAGTATAGAATGGAATGAAACAATTGATACACAGTCCTACTTTACGTTTAGAACACTGGGTTCTTACAATAGATTTACAGTTACTACAAGCACTTATTTTCCTTTTGTTTTCTTCTGTATGTTCCACGAGGTGATTAGTGCGATCAGATCTCATGGACGCTGTGGTGCGGCTATATGAAGACGATCCTGGTGACTCTGAGGGTCTTCCCACTGTCCTGGGAGGACCTGGCATCTTCTCAAATATATTTTCGCCACCTCTGGCTTGAAATCCAATGATGGATCCTTCGCTGGCTTTGTTGTACAATATCCAACTATTCTACAAGACTACATTTAGCATCCACATAATTAAAGGCGAGTACCACTTTTCCCCCAGATTCTGATTCGATAACAACTCGGTTTTTGATTCATTTGATCAGTACCACCCAAAAATGAGTTTTACTTTGTAATTAGTTTAGGCCTTGTAACTTTGACATGTCAATTTTATTCTTGGGAATATCTCTTTATTTGACTGATTTTCTTTGTGCCACATGAAGATGAAATCATTGTTACAGCTCCATTGTCTACTCATCTCGCATACAGAAGTCCATTCATCTCCATTGCTGTCTCAAAATATCTGCAATCCTTCTTACAGAACATTTGTTTGTTTGGAATTTTATTCTCCCTGATGGTCCCAATGCTTGAATGACCAACGATATGAGACAGGAGAAGAGTGCAGGGCACGAAAACAAATTATCGCTGTAAAAAGGATAATATTGTGGCTCTTTTTCTTACCTGGAAATTCATCCGGTAGCGCAAGTAATGGGGCAGCCGCCTTGCCAAATTACTTCTCGTAATCTGTATTACACTTGTTGAGCCTCCATGGCTCAGGCGGCAGCGGATCAGCCTCTCACCGCTGGGTTCCATGGTTCAGATCCTGGTCACTCCATGTGAGAATTATTGTGCTGGACAAAGCAGAGGCGGGACAGGTTTTTCTCCGGAAAACAGGTTGTAGGTTTTCATCTTCAATCTGTATTACACTTAGGTCCTTTACCCTGATAACCTAACCTAAACTAACCCCATGGCACTACAGCCCTTGAAGGGCCTTGGGCTACCAAGGGACTACTGCTCAGCCCAAAGGCCTGCAGATTGCGAGGTGTCGTGTGGTCAGACCGGGGCTGCTATCTCACCGTCAGATAGCTCCTCGATTCCAATCACATAAGCTGAGTGGACCTCGAACCAGCCCTCAGGTCCAGGTAAATATCCCTGACCTGGCCGGAATTCGAACCCGGGGCATCCGGGTAAGAGTCAGGCATGCTACCCCTACACCACAGGGCCGTCTTTACCCTGATAAAGCTCAAAATTTACTAGGTACCCATCTTTCATATCAAGGCTCCAGACCTTGTATACAAATTTAACTAGCTTTCTGCGGATAAACTGTTTACAGCCTTGCCGCTCAAAATACTTCACCATCCTTTCATCATAAGCCAGATATTCTTCAGGTATGAAATTTTTCAACCTGATTTCCATGAGTGGCCTATTTTCCATGCCTTGTCATTTAGGTCGATTATTGTGTTGTCTGCACAATGCAGGAAATGACAGACTTGAAGAAATCTATATCTTCTCATTGCCTGAGACACGGCAAAATTCTTCATGTCATCATCTGAGTCCCAGCAATGCTGTTTAGATAGCAAATGATTGTACCCACTAACATACTGTATTGCAATAAAATAACATACTTCATCCACAGTGATCTTTGGATCTGGGTGGTTCAAGAACAAAGCATACCACCTAGTTTCCTCAACGAAGTACTCAATAATTTCACTGTGTATAAATTGTTCCAAAATGTTCACTAACAACATATTTTCATACCTAGAATAATCTGGATTTGGAAATGAAGAAGGGGTTTCAAAATCTGCCTCTTTTACCCATAGAGAATTTGATATTGATTTTTCCTTTTCCCTTTCCTATATCCACAATTTTGTTTGAGCATAGGTTGGTGCTGTACCCAATTCTGACAGGGTTGTGGGTTGTGTTGAGCCAATGTTGTCATTGTAGGTCATGCCCAGTCCTTCTTCATTTGGCAGTCTTATTTCAGCATCAGCTTGTAGCTGTATGGATGTCAGATTGTCAGCCAGTCTGTAATAATAATAATAATAATAATAATAATAATAATAATAATAATAATAATAATAATAATAATAATAATAATAACAATACTAAGAAATATTACATTGGAATTTTGGTATGTAGAGCTAAATATAACTTACCCTCCTTCATCATCTCCCATATCCTCATCTGTGTTAATATTTGGTCCTGAAGGCTCAACAAATATGTCAGCATCACCATCGATATCCTCATTATATATAATGTCAAGAGCCCCGGCCAACGAGAACCCTCTCCTGATAATACAGAAAAAATAATCTACTAGACAGTGTCATGGAGTACAAATGCCTAGCATTGCCATATAGAAATCAGTAATCACCTGAATAAAACAGTCCTAGCATGGCTGCTACTGGTTTGTATCTCTGTAATTACTCACTAAGGATGTATGGATGTAGTGTACCTAACAATAATTTGATGTAGAAAGCTAAGAAGAGTATAATACATCAAACATACATGCATCTTCATTATGGATTGTAATGCCTTTCAGGATTTAATCTGCAAATCTCTGTGATTTTACTGAACTCTGTCAAAATCCTGTATTTGTAACTAGCTCGGTGGCCTCATTTAGATCTATACCTCTACTGTGGGCAACCCAGGTTTTTCTTGGGAGATTACAGCCAGCTGGTGGATGCTGAGTGCAAAATAAGGCCTGCCACTCAGTTGAAGCTGTGTTATTCCACTCCAGTTGCCACTCACAAAATCAATTATAGGACTTATTGATGAGCTCCCTAGCAGTTTGAATGGAAGGATATTGTGATTTCAAACTTTCAGACCTAACAGCCCTCCTCTCTTGGTTTCAAACCAGTCCGACTAAACACACCCAACTTGAACACAGCTCCTGTTCCCATTGACAGCAGTTTCACTTTGTGAGACAGTGGTGTAATACCACAATAGTTAGTGCATTTGTGTCTTCGTTTCCTTCCTTTCTTGAACACAGGCACAAGGATGCCCATCTTCCAATCTTCTGGAATAGTGTTTTCTTCCCATATCTTGCTGAGCAATTTATACAACCATTGGATTCCTGAAATTCACACTGCTCTAAGCATATGTGCACTCTGTTCATCTAAACTCAATGCCTTTCCTAGGCCGTTGAGTGCCTTTTCAACCTCCAACCATGTGATTGATGGTTCAGACTCAGTTCTTCAACTTGACTCTTCTCTGTCCATTGTCATGTTTTCTGCATCTCCATTCAGCAGCTTTTCAAAGTAGATCTTGAGTTCGTATTTAATTTCTCCCTCTTCTTGTGCCAGAGTTCCATCATCATGTTCTATTACTTTTATTGCCTCTTGATCCCTTCTCTTGTTTGTTACCACTCTATATAGCAATTTCATATTCCTTCTGCTATGCTATTCCAGTTTATCTGCAAACTCGTTATATTTCTTTTCTTTTTCTACTCTTACTATGTTCTTAACAGCAAGTTTCTTGGTCCTGTACATTCCTTGGAGTCATAGTATTGCTTGTTCATTGCATTCCAGTCCTGTTTTTTTTTTTTCCTTGTCTAGTGCCTTCCTTATTTATTTTCTTTCTTCCACAGCTATTCTAACTATATCATTCCAACATGATGTCTCCTTTTTCCTTTTGATGGAACTTGTAACACCACATAGGTTTTTAACTTCTTCCACAAAGATTTCTTTAAAGATCTTTCATTCACAATTAAAATTATTAAAATTATGTAATGGTTCCACCTTTTCAATACATATAAACTTAGTAATGTAAGGTTACATCACTAGTTAATCGTAAACGGTACCGGTTTCGACCCAAATTCCAGGTCATCATCAGCCGATCACTTAAAAACAAGAAAAAAAAATGCACAGATAAATAACCAGCAATGTGTAGTTTTTTCACCAGACATAAGTTCATGTGGAGCAGCATATCACCTATGAATGTCGCACTATTTTTTTTTTTAAATTTAAATCTTGAGAGGAGAAGAATAAATAGCTCGAGGATCAATCTTGTGATCGTTGCCAGACGTAAATTCGTGAGGAGCAGTATAACACGTGTGACGGTAGCACTATGTTTTAAAAGTTTTTAAAACCTTGGAGAGAAGAACTTTTTCACTTATTTCTCTTCAATTTGTTTTTTAATATCAACTGTTCTGCATTACGAGACTAATCAAATGCATCTTCACACATCAAGCATAAGATTACAATACTGATCCTTGAGCTATTTATTTTTCTTCTTCTCTCATCACGCAAACATACGACGGGGCAGTGGTAATGAGTGGTGATAAAGGTAGTGTACAGGGTATAATTAAAAAGTCCTACCAACATACAAATTTTGTGCATTGTAGATTCTGTGATGTTGCTTTCTCCACAATTAAGTTTTCAATATTTTTACTGTCTCCACATTTAAAAACTGGAGACACTTTCTCTATCTTCCATACTAAGGGGAAATCCACCACATTCGAACATGCTTTCAGTAGGTACGGTGGTATTCCATCAACACCACATGACCTTTTAGGTTTTAATTTTTTAATAGCTAACATATATTCCTTTTCATCCACGAATTCTAAAGATAAAGGATAATATCAGATGAATCAGGAATACCCTAGATTGATGGAGGTTTCGAATATACCGATCCAAAAAAGGTTGCAAAGCCATCGGCTATACTTTTGTTATTATTAAATAAGAAAAGTGCTAAATTTCATGCCCTGTTGCAGACCTTCCTTGGTATTTCTTTTGCATTTCATATAGCTTCAGAACTGATTGACATCACTTTTGATATTCTCTTCAAGTCTAGAAATATAATTCTTATATGCTTTAATGATCATATATTTCGTTACTCTCCTTAACTGGCTAAATATGGATGTAATCCCAAAAATAAGGTCTCCTATTTTTTTATAAATACATAGGCCTGTTTATTTCTACAATGGTTTACATCATTTTACATCTTGAACATTTAGCTATTTTTCTACACAATCACCATTATGGTCGATGCATTTTTGTAGACGCTGTGACAGTTTTTGTATGCCCATGTTATACCAGCTCACTGCCATGCTGTTCAGGAAGTTGTGAACCTCATCTTTCACCTCGTTGTCAGTGCTGAATGTTCTTTCAATTTAGGGAACAAGTGATAGTCACTGGGTGCCAAGTCGGGACAATAGGGTGGGTGAGCGATGATGTTCCACTGAAACTGTTGCAGGAGAGCAACGGTTTGCGCGGGAAGAATCAACTCTTTGCCGCATGTGGTCTTCAGTCAGCATGCATGGCACCCATCTTGGCCACACCTTTCGGTATTTCAACTTTTCCGTTAAAATTCTGAGAGCGGCGCTTCGGGAAACCTCAGGAGCCAAAGTGCAGAGATCATCCAGGTTGATCCGCCGATCTTCACGCATGGTTTGCTCAATCTTCGTGACTGTCTCAGCGGAAATTGATGGTCTCCCGCTCCTTTGTTCGTCGTGAATTTCAGTCCGACCGGCTGCAAACTCTCTACACCACTTACGAACATTTTTGACATCCATGCACGACTCACCATATACTTCTGTCAATTGGCGATTGATGCAATCGGTTCAATACCTTTTGCGTTCAAAAACTGAATAACTGCACGCACTTCGCACTAGGTGGTAACATCCAACGGGAGCTCCATTCTCAATGGTTGCCAAGCCAAGACTGAGTGCCTCAGCGTGGCGTGCGCATGTTTATATGCAAGGGCAGGAAACACTCTTCACAATATTGTGACCAACAACCACACGAACAGAGTTCTGTATTTATAAAAAAAACAGGAGACCTTATTTTTGGGATTACCCTCGTATTACCCTACTATACTCTGAATATTTCCCTCGCATTCTGTGGATTTCCTTCAGTTTCAAGTTATTTATTATGTCTTTAGAAAACCATGGAGGATAATTTTTCTTTGTGTGAAAATTTTTCATTGGTACTGTTTCACAAAATACGGAGTGTACCTGGGCATAAAAATACTCAACAGCCTGGTCAGTGCCTGTAAATTCTACAATCCTAGACCAATCCATTTGCTCAAACATTTTATACGTTTGAAAGAAATTAGCCCTTCTAAAGTCAAATAACTGCTTAGATTGTTTAGGTTGTTGTGAAACATGGCTACGCTCTCTGTTTAATAGTAGCGTAACTACAATTGTAGGATGATAACTATCCTCTTTAACTAAGGGGCACTCATATCTATATACTGTTAATGTGTTAACATTCATAATAATAAGATCAAGTGTATTTCCATTTGCATTAAGAATATTATTGACCAAGTGCAAGTGATAGAGTGACATAAACTCAGCTAAGGATCTATACGCTGGTCCAAAAGTTACAAGATTACTTTGCTCACCAGTAATTAATGGCAAATTAGAGTCACCAGCTATAATAAGATCTAAATTTAAAAGGTCCTTATTAACTTCAAACAATCTATAGAAGTCCAAATATACTTCCAGTTTGATTGCAGGTGAAAAATACACTGACATTATTACATAACTGTGACCATTCAATATAATTTTTACACAAACTGCTTCAGTATCACCAAAATCTAGCGTTACTTGTCTTTATACTATAGAATCTTTAACAGCTATTAACACCCCTCCTCCTTTCTTTGTACCTCCATGATCCTTTCTATACACATTAAAATCCCTACTAAACAGTTCACTGTTAGCAACATGAGATTATAACCATGTTTCCGTAATCAACAGAATATCATATTCTGATTCACTATTGTTAACATAAAACTCCAAAATTTTAGTGTTTAACCCTCTTACATTCTGGTAGTAAATATTAATTGCATTAAAAATCATTTTTCTGAAAGTACAAAAGCTACACAGTTTCATTTAATCCATTAACATCGTCAAGGGTTTTTAGATTAAACTCCTGCCAATCACCCTCTCTTTTTCAGAGTTTAATGTTACATCCATGATCTACCCATAGAAAAGCATAATTTCTCTCCTTAATTTTTCAAGCTTGGCCAAAGACCTTTCTTCATAGGAACGTCAAACTATGGTTTATATACACCGTCTCATACTCAGAGAATCCAAAGTCAGAGGCATTTAAATCCCTTTTAACCTTGCGTTTTTGAATGATTTCATTCTTGACACTACGGTGTACAAACTTCACTACAATGGCACCTGAAGCTTGATGCAATTGCCTCTTCAACCTATGACATGCATCAGTCGATTCATTCTTGATCTCCACATTTAATACTCGACCTACATGCTTAACAATTTCTTTAAAGATCCTCATTAACTCATTCAGGTATGCCTAAAATTTCAAGAGCGTTATGACGACCATACTGGTTAAGTTCACCTAACTGTATTTGTGTGCCTTTTAATTGCTTCTTAAGATTTAAATATTCTTCTCTCAATTTCTCTGTATTCTCCATGCATTGATTTATTACTTCCGACTGTTTTTTAATAAATGTTGCGTTCTCATCCAACTTTACGTGAGCTAACTCTAAACTTTTGCCTAACTCTCGCTCAGCCTCTACAGTTGATTTCTTAACTTCTGCAATTTCTTTCTTCACCTCAAGTAAGAGCTGATAGATGCCCAAATAGATGGTGTTGTTGCTAGTTCCAAGCCATGTACACTATTTCTTCTTTTGCAATGGAACCAACCTTGACAGTTACTACACTGAATCTTTTTTTTTTTTTTTTTTTTTTTTTTTTTTTTTTTGCTACGGGCTTTACGTCGCACCGACACAGATAGGTCTTATGGCGACGATGGGATAGGAAAGGCCCGGTACACTGAATCTTAGAATTTATATCTTGCCTAGAAACAGCCTGACATGCTACACAAAGAGCTCATGGTGGCGAAGAATGGTATCACGATCAATATAAAAATCGATTGTGTAGGCTGACGGTAACTGCACTTCACTACTCTTTGAAAATATATTCAAGTTGGTAGCACTTCACCTCAATGTTTACATACATAGATTCTTCCTCAAATAACTTTAACTTGACCCATAATACATCACTAATTAAGATCAAATAAAAGTCTAACACGTGCATCAGTTCTTCAATCCTTAGTAATCCAGCGGCACACAGTTTCACATTGTTATTCAAACTAGGTGCAACCGTAATCACAAAATATTGATGAGCACTACCGTCACACACCCAGTACTCAGCCATTGTCAACTCGCAACTGACATACAACTCATGTCAACCATTTCAAGTGTATTGAAACACAAATTTTATGTTACATGTAGGTTAATCAAGATACCCTTTTGATTTATATATATTTTTTTGAACTCATGATGATTCCAAGTGAATCGAAACTGATCTTCATTTAATAAATGTTACACATTATATTAAGTGTTGAATGGTGGAACTTCCCTCAACTGAATCCTGTTATGTAAGTCAAACATCAACACAGAAATGAAAGTTATAAATTATGTAACAAATACTGTCACCTGTGGTGGGATGGAGAACTGGAAATAAGCATTGTGTTTTGTAAAATTATATTATTAAGTTTGGAAATGTAAACTATTCACCTTTTATTTTAAGAAATCTCAAGAAAAAACTTTGGGGCTCGTGAACTTTGAAGATTATCAATTATAGAATAGCTTAATATGTTGTTTTACCATTTTATTTTTCTGAACAGATCAAGAAATTATTTACATCACAAGAATTATTTTCAAAGTGATTTTTGTGTTTAAATTTCATGTAGTTGTGTCTTATTGAATTTTGAAGAAGTTGTGTATCATTTAAATTAATTTCAAGAAGCGTGAAGAAAAGACATTCTGGACCTTGAAGAAATATTTTTTAAATGTAATTGGAAGAGAACTGTAATTTTGAAATATGTTTGAAAAATTTAAAAGGGCCTTTATTTTTGATGCAGTCTATACCACATGTGTAAATTTTCGATTGTGAAATTGCTGTGTTTCGTAAATCCAACTCTCTTAAACTGGCCATATATGGTCATGCAATTGGATTGGTCAGAATAACCTTTCCAATTGGCGAAAACGGGAATCTAGAGAAATACGGTGTCCTATTGGTTACTTGTGATCTGTCCATTTCCGGCCTTCTGCCGGCTTCACGAGTGTGATGCGTGTTGTCCATGTCTTTTCCATCCGACCACACTTATGCTCGGGGCCTGTCTCCCCCTCGGGATCCTCAGTCTCTCTTGGTAAGTGCTACTTCTATTATGTTTGATTTTATTTAATTCCTTCTAGTGTTTCGGTATTTTCTCGTTTAATGTAACTTTCAATGATTTAAATTTATAGTGTTGGAGTTTGCTCTAGATTCTTGTATTCACCAATTTCGCTTTTCTGAATGACTGCGTTTTCGACAGACAGTCACCTTAATCTTGTTATTGGGAACTTATTGTAATTCCGTATCAACCTTGTGTTAAACCTTGTGATTTATCAATTTATTTAAATATCTTATTTTGGCTATGTTTGTCATTGGCCACGTCTTTGTCTTGGATTATTTGATTTTTTTATTTTTTGTTAATTTTAATATATTTGAGCTAAAGGGTAATCGATGCATGCCTCCTTTCCCCACAACAAGATACATTCCTATGGCCTTATTAGGGTTCCCAACACATTCCACAATCCTTCCTTAGTTGTCGTTGCTAGACCTGTAAGTTATGTTTGTAAGTCTACCATCTCATTTTCCGGCCTAGATGTGATGCCACTGCCAATAATTTCATATTTTCCTAATTCATTTTTATTATTATTATTATTATTATTATTATTATTATTATTATTATTATTATTATTATTATTATTATTATTATTATTTTGGTGTAGACATGCTCACCGAGTGCTGCTACATTGGTAGCAGAGCGTGGTTGTAAAAGAAACGAGACTTGCACCGATTACCCTTAGCTAAATTTCAACATTTTAGATTGCTTAACTTAATTCATAACATTTTTTTTATAGGTTGTAATTGTTACGTGTGCGTTCTTAGTTCCTGTTTATTTGTTTTTCATGATTCTTGCTCGAGTTCTATACATCATGAGGGAGCTGCCTATTATTTCCGGACGAGGCAGTCGAAAGTGTTTTTCGTTCTGTGATGTGCAGTTTTGGTGCTGTGTTTCGCCCTGTAATTAATGGTTGGAGGGAATGGTAATTCACTATCTGTAACAAATTCTTTGTGTTTCACTGTTAATTTTCGTTAAGTTTTCTTTGCGGCAAGCCTTCTGCTGACCACATGTTTCCTTAAATTTATATCATCACATTGCATGTGCCGTATTTCAATTTAAGTCTGTGGTAATAAATTTCAGTGTGTGTTCATTAACTTAGTTTCTTCGAGCTGTGTTCTGATCGTAACAACTTTGTGGTCACCTGTTGCTTTGAACTACTGGTATGTCATGAAATTATGCCAAGTGCTGTACATCTCGTGTGACTTTCTTTATCTTTTGAACAGTTGATGTACGTATCTGTTGGAGACAGCTGGTTTATGAGCGCTCAATTCCATCTTATAAAATTACCCTGTCGTAATCTTCTTATCCTTCTTCCAGATGACGTAAATTGTAGTGTTGATCGTCGTATTAATCATCGTGTTCAGGTTAATAAGCTGAAGTCTCATTAGATTTTTCTGAAACATCTGGTTTCGTAAATTTTCAGCAATAATTTTGAGGTTAAAGTTCGTAATTTTTCGTTGGTCTTTTGTGTGTTTTTTTGTTTGCAAATCTCGTGTTTCAGGTACCTTTTCCAAATTTCGTCTCTTGTCACCTGTTGTGTTTTATTTGGCATTATTCTTCGTGTGTGACCTTCTAAAATTATATTTTAAGCCATGTTTTGGGCTCAGTGAATGTCTAAATTTCTGGTCATGTGTTGTGTTGTGTTCGGTCTTCTACTATATCTGGGTTCGTTTTCAAGTAGGTATGGGACTATTTGGGGTGGTTCCCAGCCAGTTACTAAATTCCCCAATCAGATTAGAGAGTATGGGATCTCTTAATCTAAGTGAAAATGTTCTTAGTTTTTCTATTGAGCATTTCCATCGTGTAAGTGTCTGTTTCCTTGCCACATTATTTTTATTTACCTGTGTAATCTTATACTTGCTAGGGAGGGTTCTATGAGGACTGGGATAGTCTTGTAGGGTGAAACGTGCTCACCATATTAATAGACCAGCATCAGCTGAGGCCATTTTGGCAAATTTTGACAGGTTACAGATCTGCACTTGTGCTCGTGACACATTTGAAATCTGGTGTATCTGATATGAGATTCTTCTATGATCTTTGGCCCAATATTAGGTGACTAGATAGAGAATGATGTCCATTGTTATTATAAATTATTACTAGGAAGATTTTCTGCAAATGTTCATTTTGGTATCAGTATGCTGAGCTATTAATTTCGGTTAAATTCTTAGTTGGTTTCCAGGTCATCAAGATTTTTGTTTCTGGTATTTTTAATTTGTCAAAAAATTGGTAGTGGAGTTTTGAAGGTGTTACTATTTAGCAAAGCTCCGTCAATTAATTGTCCTTCATTGTTCTTCTTTTATTTCATTTTCTCGGTGTTAAATTTTAGTTCATTTCTGGTTTTGTGCCTCCTAAATTTATTCACCCAGTTTGCTCGAGTATGGGATCCTGTGGATGAGTAAGTTTTCTAAATTTCATAGCCCTGCTGTATCTGTCCTTCCATTTTTGTATGTATATTGTAAATGTCAGATGTCATTTGTGTTTGTCATGGGTACTTTGGGAAGGCATTTGTGTGTGTACTGAGACTTAGGACTTAAGATGCTGAGAGGCCATTCCTCTCCTGGGCGTACGATATTGGTCCTAAGTGATGGAGTCAAGGGTACTTGAGGTCACGTTCTGCCATTTGAGGTCATGTTCTGTCCTTTTACTTTTGTGAGTACTACTTGATGTATGGGTCATCGCACTGGTGTGTTTGTGTGTATCATGTTTTGTAATGTCGTGTGATGGAATCAGTGGTATTGGGGTCTTTTGTGCCTTTTCATGGGTTGATACTGCATGATTCAGGGTCATCACACTTGTGTCTCGTGTGTTGGACAGATAGGCTGGTGGTCTTGTGTCGTGCTGTAATCTGATAGTCCCTGGTATGAAGGTCTTATTTGTGCCTTTTTTAAAATGTTTATATCAGTGAGTTGGATTTCTGTATGTGCACTCTTGAAATGCTTTCATTTCTCGTTTGAATATTTTCTGTTCATTGGTAAATTTAATGTGATCTTCTATTCTGTATTCCTAGCTTAATTGCGTTATTTTGACTGGTGTGACACGTAATACATAATGTGAGTTTATCAGTGCTAAAATTTTAAAGTAATGAGTGCATGGCACAGTAAATGAATAGTGACTTACTAACCTCATTTCAATGTCGTTGCAAGCTAAAATGAACTATTTCCCTGTTTTGAATTTCCTTGCAACATTCTAAATTTCACCTCCTAATTTTTTTTTCAAATGCTGGATAATTAAGAATGCACATACAGTAGTAATTTAAAAAGTAAAATTTTAAAGAGGATATGGTAGTGTATGATGTGCCCAAATGGTAAAATTATATGTGTGTAGTGCTTCAGTCTATGAAGGTCTAGTTTGGGTAATTTATTACTTGGAGGATGCTTTTTCTTTTATGCTGACCTGTAATGCCTGTAGTGCATGAAAAAGTGAATTGAGTGAATGCTAATGTGTCCTGCTATATCCTCAGTAACTTGTATTTTAAAATTTATTTTCTTGGTGAATTTTCTTTATTTGAATTTTAGGGAGTTATAAGGAACCTTAGTTGTAAGCAAATTTTCTTTTGGGTAGAAAGCTGGCTGGCTATCTCCTGGATTTTATCGTTTAATTAGGTATTAGTTTAGTTGTAATGAGAATGGCCGTTTGTGACCATGCTAGGTGTACTTTAATATAATGTATTTTGAGGTAAGATTTAGATTTTCATTAATGTGCATAACTAGGGATTTTCTGTAAATTTTCTGGTAATAGGGTAAACTCTGGCAGATTTTTTTAGTCTTTCAACTCTTCTTTTGAAATTTTGAAATAGCACTTGCCTGGGGGGGGCTAGGGAATCCCTGTGTCATTGTGGGAGGAGGAGACCTCCCTAAGGAGTTTTTGTTATTAGTTGTTTAAACAAAATAAAAACCCACCCTTGAACTCAGCTACATTCAAGTTCTTCTGTAATTTTGGCCGATGGCCTTATTTCTTCAGTTCGACGTTTCTGCTATGTCTGCTTATGTTCCTGTGAACACGATACCATGGTCCTTCTTCCAAATGATGGTGCCTGTTTGAAGGCTGCAAAGTACGTATTGGCCACTAATATCTGATGCTGGAGGGGGCAGGTGTTGAGAATGGCAGTTGGCAGTACTGCTCAACACTCCTCTGCCTGTTATAAGCCAGTTCACTATACAGGTGGGCTGTGCTGAGGCTGTAAGATAGCAAAGGTTGGACTGCAATATAGATGGAGGTCATTGGCATCGGCGCGCCTACGTTGGACAGCAATACCGATGCTCTACTTGTGATTTTTTTTTACCTGTATGGACGTTCCTGGTGGGAACGAAGGTCAAAATTTACGTGGTGTGGTAGAATTGTGGTGTTGGTAAAATCTTTGAACCTCCATTAAAACCTCCATTTCATTTCATTTCTTAAGGTTTATCGAGCTGAGCTTGAATTTGGGAGGTGGAGAGTGTTGCCTGTGGTGAGATGGAGAACTGGAAATAAGCATTGTGTTTTGTAAAATTATATTATTGAGTTCAGAAATGTAAACTATTCACCTTTTATTTTAAGAAACCTCAAGAAAAAAACTTTGGGACTCATGAACTTTGATCAATTATAGAATAGCTTAATATGTTGTTTTGCCATTTTATTTTTCTGAACATATAAAGAAATTATTTACATTGCAAGAATTCTTTTCGAAATGATTTTTGTATTTAAATTTCATGTAGTTGTGTCTTATTGAATTTTGAAGGAGTTGTGTATCATTTAAATTAATTTCAAGAAGCGTGAAAAAAGACATTCTGGACCTTGA
This sequence comes from Anabrus simplex, assembly GCF_040414725.1. Taxonomy (NCBI): domain Eukaryota; kingdom Metazoa; phylum Arthropoda; class Insecta; order Orthoptera; family Tettigoniidae; genus Anabrus; species Anabrus simplex. Next base: position 159,313,315 of record NC_090271.1, read on the forward strand.
AGAAATATTTTTTAATGTAATTGGAAGAGAATTATAATTTTGAAATATGTTTGAAAAATTTAAAAGGGTCTTTATTTTGATGCAGGCTATACCGCACATGTAAATTTTCGATTGTGAAATTGCTGTGTTTCATAAATCCAACTCTCTTAAACTGGCCATATATGGTCATGCAATTGGATTGGTCAGAATGCAGAGAATATCGTAGATAGGTGGTCAAATATGCATAATGAGCCCATTTTGTGTGCTACAGTGACCTGTGAAGACTGGGACGTACATCTGTTTAACACAGTTGATACATCTAGGCATCATCACGTGCATAACCACCTAATTGAACTTGGCATAAAGTCAGTGAAAAGTTGTGAGTGAATTGACATGTAATGTAAGTATTGGAAAGGAACGAACAAGTGTCAAATCAAATCATACCATCGGTAATCATGCACGAGCAAGTATGATAGTCTTCCTAATCTTTCTTTTGATGTGTCTTCAGATGGCTGATCAGTCCAATCCATGAGTGACATACTCTACCAAACTGGTGACAAAATTATGTTGAGCAGCCTGCTGGTAGTTAGCCATTTCTCCTCAGGACATCCCTGTGCTTTTTACAAGTGTGCTGTTCCGTTGCAATATGAAACCTCTGTTCTTCCAAAACCACTACTCCTTGACAGACAGTGTTTCTCCAGGCGAGATGATCCAGAGTTAGTATCAATGTTACAGTTCTTCAGGGTGGCCTTGATGCAATCTTTATTTATACTTCTTTCTCTGGCCTTCAGTATGTGGTGACCCTTACTTAACCCAATCACCTCAGGATTAACGGTCTCACGCGCTCACTTAGAAATCAGATTTAAATAGCCCTCAACTCGAGTAAGCCACCCGGTCAGAGGTACAGTGCACCGCTGTGAAATAAATACCCTAAACAGAACAGCAGCCAGAATTTTCATGCATAGTTGTCAGTAATGCATTCAGAATAATTCTATGTAACCAATAATGATGTCAGAACGAAGATTTTGTGGGGTAAATCTTAAAACTTTCGGGTATATGTAGAGGCACTTCACACATTTTGGGGTCTTTGTGCATTCATCTTTGCTCCAATATAATTGGATGCGAGGCTTATGAGATATTAGAATGCAGAGAATGTAGAATGCAGAATGTAGGCCTTAATTTCATCCTCATTAGTGTCAAACCACTTGCCATCGTCTGTTCTTTCTTTTGTATCTGGGTCCGATAATTGTTCCATAGTGTAAATATTTGTTTCCCGTGCAATGTGGGGAAACAACAGGTCCATACACTCCAAAAATACAGACAACTCTGATATAGAATTATCTAAATATTCGTCTCTCAGTTCTCCTGACAACCCTGAAAAGCCTGGGAAGTGATTACTAACCCACACCCAGTCGCCATGTTTTATTTTTGCACCTAGGGCTTTAGGTACGATTTCACAGTCATTCGTATCAGACGAACTGGAAATCTCTTCTTCAGAATTATCATAATCACCATCACTGTCCTCCGAATCACAGTGTAAAACACTTTCAATTAACTCAGCTATAGCATTGCTGTCACTGGCCACTATTACACACTGAGCCATGGCTAGGAGACTGACTGACACCAGTGGCTACAGTTTGTCAATACATTACGGTACAAGTTCTTAGAAGGAAAGCTGCAAACAAGCCACATTCTTGTTCTCTTCATAGAAGTTCTCAAAAGGGGAACCCTTACATGGGTGGTCAACATAAGAGCTAAGCGCGACGTGTGAATGTCTCGTCATTTGAGTTGAAGGCCTAGCCAACACTCATGTGAACGTCAAATCAAATGAGTCGAGTGGATTAATTCAGACTGAAGAACTTGTCTTTGGATGTGATGACTGGGCATTTGAACTGTGTGTCCAACACACCATAGCTGATACCGGGCTTGGATCGCCTCTTATGCTCATACTTCCACCTTCCACCGGAATGCTGATGTTCATGTGTTTATCCTGCCAGGTCATTTTCAAGACACTTCTTAGACATCTTTGATTGAACTTTTCATGTAATTTTATGTGGTGCCTGTACGTTATCCATGTCTCACATCCATATAAGAGGGTTAGTACTACAACAGATTTTGTACATAAGTAGCCTGGTAGAGCGATTAATTTATGTTATGATTACTGGAGACTCTTTGACACATTCTCCCAAAAGATGTCCCAGCACATTTAAGACAATGATGAACTTCTACATCAACATTGGCTTTTTCGGAGAGATGGCTCCAAGATATGGGAAGTAATTGTTATATTAGGTTCTTGGGCATAAGTTCCAGGAGCCAGCTGGTATCAAATTTTGGTCTTGGACGTTCAGTTTGAGTCACAATTTGCAAAATGCCTCAGTGAAAGAATTGAAAAAGGCTTGGAGCTCTTCCTCTAATTATCAAAATATAGCATTATCATCTGCATACTGAAGATCCATGGTGGACGTTGCTGATGTCCTGGTCCTAGTTTTGAGTCTGTTAAGGTTGAATAATTTGCCATCCATTTCTATTCCTGGTGGAATCTGACTTTCAGCTAGTTGCAGAATTGTTAATATATATGTTATGGAGTTACCCGTGGAGCAGAAAGAGGTTAAAGAAGGTGCCGGGGTGAATGGGTCTATCTACAATATCAAAGTTGAGTTAAAACTTTAAAAGGTTATATTTCTTTTCCAAACACAAACTTAACAATATTTTTTACTGAGTGAACATGACAATATATCAGGTACAAAAGCAATCTTGAAACAAGACTAGGAAAATCATACAATGTCAGAAATACCGGATTCAGTTTACAGAACTTCAATTAAAATAAGAAATCCTGTAGTTAAGGCCAGAAATGCCCTAATTCAAGAGCACTTGCTCCCTCAATTACAAATGTCAAGACTTCCAGGGACTCCCTTCATAATTACAAACTTTGAAAAGAGCAAACAGGCTCTCCATTTCTTACAGCCTGCTCAAGGCAATATTACCTCAAAAGTTACACTCTCAGAATTACAAATAACAAGGTTTAATACAGGGGTATCTAGTACCCAACCTACAGGGCCTTTATGAAAAGGAACAGGTTAAAAAAGAAGACGGCCCGAACACAAAATGAATGGAGACATACACTTGCACTCCTAGATAATGAAGAATAAAATCCTAACGGGGCTCTTGGCCCAGAGATACAGGGGCTAATCCCAAGCTACTGAGGTGACATGAATAAAGGTTCAATTAACGCATTGCGGAAGGAAGAAAAACAGTTACAAAATGTAGTCACCTCAAACCAAGATGAAGGGGAGCTCGAGAGGGTACATCACTCTCTATCCCCAGTTTACAGTTAAAGATTTTATGAAATTTTTACATTAGCTGGAAGGAAGGTATATTTTAGAAAAGTAGGTTACATAACTAAAGATTCGGACCTTTCCCCTCAGGTTAAGCTGCAGAGGTAGCTTCAACAAGAAAGTTGTAATTTATGTGGCCATTACCTTATAGATGTTTTGCTGCCGACGAAAGAGGCTGCCCGCCTCCTGCTTAGACACACACTCAGATAGACGACGATCAATTGGCCAAGAAACGTGAAAAGCTGCAATTTATAAACCCTCAGGGAAGGTCTGAGATCATTCAAGACTAAACCAGCCATACCCTCTCAATGTAATTGGTTAATCTCAAAGTTACACTCAGAATCGAACAAGAAGCCTGTGATAGGTTGAAAATTAATTACAGAAATTTTTGATTGGCCAGATTCAAAACTGGCAGAAAGAAAAAAGGAGGGTTGCTAACCCAAAATTAAATGAACATAGATCAGTTATGGAAAACCTAGGAATACAAAACTTCTTTAAGTTCTTACACCTTGCAACACGGTGCATGATCATGTTTTTTGGTAGTGTCATCTGTGGAAAAATGTCCAAATTTCTTGATGTATATCAAAACAAAACAAGGAGAAATTCAGTCAGTTTAGGAAACTGCACAATAACAAAATTACTTAATATTTCAGTGGAGACATCTTCTGATTAAAGTTCTAAGTTCCTGTAGTAGTAGTTTCCACTTTAGTTCAATAGAGGAGTTCATTTAGGCGCTAATTTTGAATGCGCGGCGTTGAGGTGTACCTCTTGATACAATATCTATCAACAATTAACAAAATATTAAAATATTAACTATTAACAATATATACGTAGGGAGAAGAGAGTTGGCGCTATCATCCAGCCCTGTTTCATGCCTGCTTTTACTTCGAAAGGTTTGAACCCTTTAAAGTCCTATATGGGAACAATTAGTAGGTCAGTGTGGGAAGAGAGAGCAACAGAAATATGAGACAAGGACAAACATAAAAACAAAAAGAAAGGACAAGGTTAATCTCAATATCTTCATACACTGACATCTTCAGGTGATTGGCTCTCTCCTCATCAACCCCAATTATTCAACATCTATCTCTTTTCAGACCCCGATGACCTTGTTTCTGCTTCCTAGCTTTATCAGGAAAGCGGGCATCAACACTCCTTAAAGGGCCATCTTGACAGATCTTTAGTCTTCATGTGGGAAGAGTAAGATAAAAGGAGAGCTGGATAAGTGCAGGAAAAGGGAAAAAGCGTAAGACATAGACAAACACAAAAGGAGAAAAGTACTCCCACAGGATAATGTAAGTACACAAGAACCTCGTTTATCCAGATTAAGTGGGACCGGAACTGATCCAGATTATCGAAAATCCGGATAATACGGAAAAACTAAAAAACAAATACAGTACATGTTATATAATATATTAACATAAGTTGTACAGTAATACCTTTCTCAATTGTACCAAAAAGCATAAGAACTCTTTTCTTACATTTACGGCTCTGTTTTATGCACTAAAATAATTTGTGAGTTTTTATGTTTCACATTTGTATAGCGTTTGCGTGCTGCACGATCTCGAAGATGTTTTACTAACATCTAAGTATCAGTTCCGCCGGTGTGTTTTCAGTCTGGGATTCTAAATAGGCCATCAGTTTGTCCAGCTACATTGTTACATCTCCATGAGCCATTGTTTCTTCTGATGGAGCGCCGGTTTCATTTTTGAATTCACCATCACTCTCGTCATTACCTGCCGAGGAACAAGAGGCAATAATTTATTCATCCGTCATTATGCCTTAGCCTTCATTACAGTCATTTTTCAACCATTCATTTACGTCATTCACATCTACTTCCGGGCATCTGGGATTGCGTGCAAATGTGTCAAGGAACTCAGAAGAGTCCACGGTTTCCCATTCTGAATTCCAGGTGAATGCCGGGATGGTACCTTTGATAGATCACGGCCGACTTGCTTCCAATTCCTGTCCTTAACTATCCTTGGTGGAAAAGACATTCAAGAAAAATCAACCCCGTAAAAGAAAAACTGTACAAGTAAAAATAAAATGTTATTATTTTCAATCCAGATAAACCGGAGTTCTAGATTAATGAAGGCCAGATAAACAAGGTTCTTATGTACAGGAAAGGAACAAATGAGTGTCAAATCAAGTGTAATGTGAGAAGTTTTGTTACAGACAATGCAAGCATTATGGCAAAAATGAGGAGCCCGCCCAAGGAAAGATAAGGTGTTGATGTATTTACTTATGGCTGCTCTGCTTGTATTTTGAATCTTCTGTCCCAGGATCTTACAAAGGACAACTCAAATATGTAGTAGAAATTTTGAAATACTTCTGCAGTAATCATTTTTTACAATGCGAAATTGAGGAGTTAAGGAGGGCAATCATTAATCCAAGAAGTTTGATGGAATACATTGTCTGTCTCCCTTCAATCTTAGACTAAAAACTTGGCACTACTTATAAAGATTTGTTAAGAAAATACAGACAAGCTTCACTAAGAGAAAGGTTTGTGACCATCAAATAAAGTGCAATGCTGAAGACCTTTTAAATGTGTTAAAACCAATAGCACTTGTTCTTGATGTAACCCAGAGAAGTGACTGTAGCATTGGACAAACGGTAAAAATTTGGAAAAATTGAAGTATTACTTGAAGGAATTACAAGTGTTAAAGAAATATGGAACTAATGACACAAAAAGTAAGATAAAATGTAACAATCAAACATGGCTGTAGCACATTTTATGGCTTTTATTGCTCATCCAGTATTGAACAACAATTCGGATTATGTTTTTCATCCATCTGAGTGTGAATGTGCATTTCAATTTTCCCAGGAAAAATATACTGGAACTTCACTTCTATCAACACTTGTGAAATACCAAGCAACCTTTCATTCCAACGATGTTCTCCACTGAAGTGGTACAAGGTGTGTCTGCTTTATGTAAACTCATGTCCTTATCCCGAGGTGGTGCAGCCTGGGTGCCCGAGGACGGCAGCTCATAACACTAACCGTTGCGCCGTTGCGCTATGGAGGTGGACGTGTCTGTTTTGAAGTGGTGGAAATCTCAAGGAAATATCATTGGCAAGGTGGTAATAGACAAAGTTATGCGCAACTCTTAACAGCTAGAGCATCATCCGCTGGTGAAGAACGTGTGTTTTCTACATTTAGTGTTGTTCATTCAGAGTTATAAACAGACTTTCTGTAGATAAAGCTTCCACTCTTAGGTTTTTGTGCAAGCACTTAAATAAGGAAACTATACTCATGTTCATAAAAAACAGAACACCTTGAAAGACTAGAGACAGGAAATTCATATTCACAGGACATGCTCATTAGTATGTTCTACAGAAATGATTAGCATTTCAGTCATCTAGGTTCAGCATGTATCCTGTTGCATAGTAGGCACCGGATCCTCTATGGGCACTGATAACTTGTCCCATGCTTGATAGCATTGACGCGTACAAGGCCCGAATGGCATCCTGGGGTATAGCCATCCATGCTGCATTCACCTGGTTCCACAGTTCACCTTGGTGGTTGGCATTGGGTCACAGCACCGCACCCATCATTTCACCATTTCCCACACATTTTCGATTGGCGACAAGTCCAGTGTTCGGACGGGCCAAGGCAACAGTCTGACATCCTATTGACAACAAGAAGGGACGTGTTCATGCAGCAACATGTGGTCGCACGTTGTCCTGCTGAAATATGGTGTCTGGGGTGTCGTGCAGAAAGGGTATGGCTACGGGTCGCAGGATGTCATTCGCGTATATGAAACTTGTGGAAAGAAACTTGGTTTGTATCCAGGCATTTGTTTTGTGCTGCATCACCCAGGAGTCAATTACAGGACTAGGGACTAAAGATATAGCTGTGAAACAAATTAGAAAAGCATAATGAGTAGCAAAATTAGCCCTGTATTTAAAAATTACTTAAATTCAAGTATTTGTGTGAAACTTGTAAAACTTGCCCTTTTAAATACAACCTGCTGAGCAAACATTCTCTATTTAAGGGGGGAGACCTAGCTTAACACAGGGAAAATAGGCCAATATTCATTCGATTGTTATATATGCTACAAAGGTTGTTGACAAATGCTGCACATACCCCAGTATTGGCGTGCTTCCTAGCATCAGAAGCAACTTCAATAATGTCAAAATTCCAATTATAAAACTTTCAAATAAAATGTTCAAAATTTCCCGCCTTTTTAACAATATATTACGGTTTCCTTCATAACCCTCTCACTGATTCACGGATAATTATGAATTTTTGAGAGTTTCCTCCAATAGTGTTGTACTACAATCTGTACCTCATTCAGATCAAAAGGATTTAAATTAGATTTTATATAACATTTTTATTTAAAAAACTATAAATATTTTCTGGTGCTCGGAATAAAAACGCGACAAAAAATTCAAATCACAGTGTATGCTAATGATTGAGGTTCATTTTGTAGCTGGAGTTTTGATACACACTTTAAAAAAGGAAAAGTACGAAAATTCTTACAAACTTGGAATTTTTGTAAGGGAAACAGTGATATATTGTTAAAAAGACGGGAAATTTTGAACATTTTATTTTCAAATATTAAAATTATTATAATTTTGACATTATTAAAATTGCTTCTGGTTTCCAGGAAGCATGCAAATACTGGGATATGTGCAGCAATTATCAACAACAATTGTAGCATACTTTACAATCGAATGAATATTAACCTTTTTTTCCTTTGTTGAGCTGGGTCTCCCCCCTTAAATACGACTGCTAAAGGTTAAACTGTGAAAAAGGTTGGTCATGGGCATCACTAGCAGCAGATGAAGCTGACAATTCTTCATGAACTTTTGAGATGGCCTGTCGTGATCCCTTAGGTTAGTGTTTATCAGTCAGAGTTGCACAGTGAACTAGTGGGTGCAAACGACTAATATGTATTTTTACTACCCTCTCTCCTTGAAAATATCCACTAGTGTGGGCATTTTGTATCCTTCAAACTCATATTCACATATAAATGAATAATTACTCATTAACCTTGTTAGAGATTAAGGAGTATAACCATAATCTTCATTTATATAACATACAAGTATATAGTATATTTCAATAACTATCACAATAATTTATTGAATTTCAGAAAATTTGGTGATTAATCTTCCTCGACAAATGACATAAACAAGAAGATTACTGTACAGGTACAGTACTAGGTTAGGGAAATCTTTGAAACTGCATATACTATTCAGATGTTGGCATTTTGATTATGGGATTCTTGTACTCAGGACTGCGTGATTGCCGTTTCATAAAGATGCAAATGTACAATAAACCCAAATGAAAATAAGTAAAAAAACTTATTCATGAACCTAACCAAACTACACATAACCACTGCAATCACGGAAATAAACAATCTATATGCACTAAACTTTTACCAAATAATCACTATAAAATGAATAGACACCATAAAATTCATAAATAAAATTAAGAAAGAACAATAATGCTACCTGTTACAAATGTTGAGACATGTAAAATGTAGAACTATAATATTAAGGATAAAATACGAGAGGTATAGCAACTTGTGAATTCATTGAGTCACAACCTTCTTTTTCAGTGCTTCATACATACTTTGGATGTTCCATGTTGCAATCCTGATGGCTGACCTGGAGATTCTTAGCACCCTCTACCTAAGGTCGGCCAGGGACTGAAGGCCATATGTTCAGCATTGTCCACAATGGTGATTTTACAAGGAAAAATAATGCGGTGGTTTTCCATTGCCTTCATAGCGTGGCATTCATACCACCAATCCAGCTCTGCATATCACTGTCTGGTCATGAGGCCTTTCAACGCACAAGGACCTCTTCTGTCCCAAGCCAGTTCTGTTGAAGTTGCTTCCCTCCAACAAGATGGGTTCCAGAAGGATTTAATCCACTGAGGGACCATCGCCCTCTCCTGAGAAGGCCAATGGCCTTGAATGGAAGAGCCCATACAGATTAATTTACTCAATCAGTTCAACTGGCCGGGCTGAGTGGCTCAGACAGTTAAGGCGCTGGCCTTCTGACCCCAACTTGGCAGGTTCAATCCTGGCTCAGTCCGGTGGTATTTGAAGGTGCTCAAATACGTCAGCCTCATGTCGGTAGATTTACTGGCACGTAAAAGAACTCCTGCAGGACTAAATTTCGGCACCTCGGCGTCTCCGAAAACCGTAAAAGAGTAGTTAGTGGGACGTAAAACAAATAACATTATTATTATTATTATCAGTTCAACTGACCGCCACCTGACATTCAGCATTGCGTCGCTGGCTGCATGGTCTACTCCATTACCATGGCAGGACAATTTGGCCAGACAGCTTCTGCAGCATCACTTTCATCATCTCAAAGAGAACAGATTTACCTGTACTCTGGCAATTCACCTGATCTCACCCCACCTGATACTTAGTTTTAGGGAATGCTGTAGGAGTGTGTGTACTGTGATCCAGTGCCTTGTGGTATGTAACATGTAATGTTTTTCATTATAACTTACTTCAATTTTCATCATAAAGTCTGGAACCATAGGAAACTGGCTATTTTATGTTAATTAATGATCTATTGTCACTAATCAAGCATACAGATAATTTACTTGTAAGAAGCTAAGATAATGTCCTGCTTTACCTCAATGTTTTGTTGTCCCACATTTGCCCCAATTAACCATAATTTATTTTTTGTTAAGTTTTCGTGTATTTAGGTCCGTGCATTAAATCAATAAGTATAATAAATGTTGAAAAACAATATGCTTAGTTACCATGTAACATTTCTTGGAAAAATAAAATTAGTATAGGAAGCCTGTACACACAACACTCACCAATCCGTAGACTGTCAGTATATCGACTTCATGTTGATAAACTTATTCCATTGAAGGCTATTTCCCATTACCATAACATACAAATGCATTGCTATTCACGTGTTTTACTCTGATTTTTTATCTTAATGAATTATGGCACTGATGAAAAATGAACAAATGGCAATTATTGTGGGGGGTTGTTATTATCATCATCATCATCATCATCATCATCATCATCATCATCATCATATTGTGGTGGTGGCGGTGGCGGCGGCGGCGGCGGCGGCGGAATTCAACAAGAAGCATTCAGCGAGGTCACTAACCCATCAAAGCAGCTGCTCTGGATCCTCAAATGTTAAAGTTCTTTCAAAGGAACATGGTAAAACATTTCAGGAAATGTGGTGAGAACGGTTGGCAGACATGTGGGACATATTCTGCAGCTGGGGGCTGTGTGTCTTGTGTTCTACTGTATGTTTGTATTAACTGCTACGCTTCCATACTTTATAGCCACCTGTACTTACACAATTAAATAAAACAGTATATGTATTGCATTTCGGTAAACTTTCGTGTTAATACAAAACTCTACATACTCAACGTAGAGGATGAACTCTTCCTCCTGCATATTCAAGTGATGTCTTATCTGCTTTGTGTAGTAATGTCTCCAAAACACTGTGAGGGCATCCATTCTTGCATGGTGTATAGACTCCAAGAACCTATCAAGTTCAGCCCGTTCCTTTTGAACTTCAATCCTGGTCTGCTTTTCATGATATCCTTTTATTAATTTTATTTCATCCTGAAACAAAAAGTTTAATACAAGTTAACCAGTAGTAAAGTAGAAATGAAATGAAATGAAATGGTGTATGGCTTTTAATGCCGGGAGTGTCCGCGGACAAACTGGGCTCGCCAGATTTGACGCCCGTAGGCGACCTGCATGTAGTGATGAAGATGAAATGATGATGAAGACGACACATACACCCAGCCCCTGTGCCAGTGAAATTAACCAATTAAGGTTAAAATTTGCGACCCTGCCGGGAATCGAACCTGGGACCCCTGTGACCAAAGGCCAGCACGCTAACCATTTAGCCATGGAGCCGGGCAGTAAAGTAGAAGAGGTGAACTTCCAGATGGTCAGATTAACTGACACTCCACAAACATTTTAAAGTTGAAGGTTTAGTTTCCAAAACACAGAGAGCCCCAGGATATATCTTCATCTTAACAGGATAAGCACCTAACAAATCAGTGTGGGAAGAGGGAGAAAAGGACAAACTCCTTATCTTCATACACTGCCTTCTACAGATAGATTGGCTCTCTCTTCATCAGTCCAAGTTCTTCCACATCTACCTCTTCTCAGCCCCCGACAAGCTCATTCCGCTTCCCAGCTTCATCAGGAGGGCGGGTATCTACACTCATTGAGGGGCCATCTTGACAGAAATTCAATCTTGATGGGAAGCAGAAATGAGCTCGCCGAGAACTGAGAAGAAATGGATGTGGGAGATCTGGGATTGTTGAGGAGAGATCCAATCTACCTGTAGATGACAGTGTATGAAGATGTGGAGATTGTCCTTGTCCTTTTGTGTTTTGTTTTTATTTTCATTTCTCCCTCTTCCTACATATACCTGTCATTGTGTTTTTTTCGGTTATGTGTTCCTTTCATTCCTGTCTTTCTATATACAACTTGAATTACACTTTTTTGCACTTTTCCATTACAAACCTATAACTTCAGCTTAGTGTATATTGGTATGATCAGTCAAATATTGGATATAACTATTTGTTTTAAGTAGAAAATGATATAGTATTTTTTTATGGACTTCCTTATTTTAGTTGCCTCTTTTGTTTGGTTCCAAAGCCATTTAAAATTGAATAAATTTATTCTTTGAAAGATGATATGAGGCTTGTTCAAAATAAACAAAAATTTGAATATACTGCACAAATATGAATTCCTAATGCTTTCCTGTAACTGGCACTGTATAGCGGTATCCTTCCTAAACAACTAGCTATTTGCAGCACTTTTCTGAAACAATTAGTTATCCCTTAGCAGCAGTTATTGTGGAAGTGTTTTGAGTATATGCTGCGATTGTCTTGATAATGAAGATGAGAACATCATAAAGACAATCATAACCGATTACAAAACCCAGAATTATGCATATGACATTGAAATGTAAATATATTAATCACAGTGGTGTGGAAAAATTTGCCCAGACCAAAGAAAGCACAGCAGGTCAGGTCGAATGTGAAAGTATTGTTGACAATCTTTTTTGACAGAAACGGTGTTGTGCACCAGGAAATCATCTGAGGGTCAAACAGTGAACCACTGGCATTATCACAAAGTCTTCAGACGTTTGAGAAAAAATACTAGGAGAAAAGGTGTGGTAGACTGTTCTCAGTACAGCTGCTAGATTTATTTATGTAAAACGTCCATTGTATATTGTTACCAGAAACAATAAAGAAGATGAAATTTTCAAATCATTTTATTTATTAATTTAAATTTAAATTACTATTATTTATTTTACAACACAATTAGCTTTACGTCGCACCAACACAGGTAGGTCTTATGGTGACAATGGGAAAAGAGAGGCCTGGGAGTGGAAAGGAAGCAGCAGTGGCCTTAGTTAAGGTTCAGCACCAGCATTTGCCTGGTGTTAAAATGGGAAACCATGGTAAACCATTTTCAGGGATCCGTCCGTCCGTCCGTCCGTCCATCCATCCATCCATCCATCCATCCATCCATCCATCCATCCATCCATCCATCCATCCATCCATCCATCCATCCATCCATCCATCCATCCAGAGGCTGATTGGATCCTCAAATAGCATCACCAAAGGCTATGCAGTTATAGGAAAACCACAAAAACCAATGGCAGCACCAAAATGAGGTGTACTAGGCAGGAATGAAGAGTGAGGTCGTTTGCCATTGCTTTCCTCACTGGGCCAGAGAGAGCTGTTGTAGTGCAACTAACCCTATAAGCAACACCTTTCATAACACTCAGATGCACTAGTTGTGCTCTGAATGTCATCACTCAGCACCACCCATACCTCAGCAGCTTCCATATTGTCACAGCCATGGATGAGACTGGAACTTCGGTAAAGCTATACTTTGCTCTGGCCTGTGCCATGAGATGGATGCAAAAGTTCTGTATCCATCAAGAAATGACACCAGGCAGCGACTGCTTCTTAAACAGCAGTAATTGATCGATTTAGTGTGTTTTATGGCTTCTGAATTAAGCCTTTGCCGTTTCCCATTTAAGGGTGGTTGCCTGGCTGGAATTACCATGTTTTCTGACAGGCATTTAAATCCCAATACATGCAGCAACATAGATTTCACCCTTGAAAGTAAACAGCAAATGAATAAATTGAAATAAATGAATGTTTTTGCATTAATTTCTAAGTGATCAGTGCGTATATATTTCTGTTCACCCTAATTTTAAATCTAAATGTTGTTCAAGCTTCCAAAACCATTTCAGTGTCATTAATGAGCACATGCAAAAATCGTCAATTTCAGGTAAAACCATATCAATTAGAACTTCTACATACACCCTTATATTATCAGCATAATGTTTTGCCAGATAGTATCAACAGTGCCAGTTTTTCTTTGTAAATATTCAGCATGAATATTTGCCTGCTTTACTACAAGCTCATACAATTCTCATCCCACAAATAATTGAAAAAGTTATATTTTTCTAACTCTCAAAGAGTAAATCATGATTTAAACCAGCACTGTTTTCAACATTTTTCCAGTTCATTAGAATGATTATCGTGATATTATTATTAAGGTTCTTCTGTAGCCCTGTCCCTTGGTTTTCACACAATATTTGTTCACTTTTCCTTGATTCTTGGAATCATTATCACTACTACATACATCACAGTATTATTCTGACCGAGCTCGATAGCTGCAGCCGCTTAAGTGCGGCCAGTATCCAGTATTCGGGAGATTGCGGGTTCGAACCCTACTATCGGCAGCCCTGAAGATGGTTTTCCGTGGTTTCCCATTTTCACACCAGGCAAATGCTGGGGCTGTACCTTAATTAAGGCCACGGTCACTTCCTTCCCACTCCTAGCCCTTTCCTGTCCCATCGTCACCATAAGACCTATCTGTGTCGGTGCGACGTAAAGCCAATAGCAAAAAAATATATATATATATATATTATTCTGAACCTCTCCTAGAAAGGTTACCATTCTTGCTAATTTCTAACACACTCCAAATTTGCATTCTTTCAAACTTTGTGACACTTCGTGATAAGTAGATGACATGATGAGAACTTTAACATAAATACAGTAATCTCTAACCAGAATATGATGTTTATAAACTACGTCTCCTTGTCAAATACATAGAGGAGAGACCGTCAACAAGGTGCTGGGAGCTTGCTGTGCCATGGGAATGCACCATGGTTTCACGAGACCCTTCAGTATTTCCGTCAACACACTTCTAATGACCACATGTGTGATGAGCACTTTGGAGCATTCAGCATGACAGGCGAGTCATAAAACTCAAACGATCTGGAGCATTAGGAAGGGCATAGGGTCAAGTGTTGAACTCCACAGACTAGTGCTGTTTTCTGATGAAGCATAGTTTTATTTGCATGAACATGTAAATTCACAAAATTAGTTGTATTGGTTGTGAAAATCTGAGAATAATTGATGAAACTCCATTTCATGACTTTAAAACAGAAGTTTGATGCACTATTAGTGCTAAAAGTATTGTAGGGACAATTTTGTTTACCACTGCCAGTAATTCTGATTGATTCATAGAATTAATACTGAATGAGATTTTTCTTCAACTGACTAAACAGGGAAGGTGCTAGGTTATTTCAAGTAAGATGAGGCCATAGCATACACCACTTATAATTCAATGAATGCAGAGTGTGATGTTTTTAGGGATAGAATGATTAGAGCAGATTTTTGGCCAGTTCACTCTCCAGATAGAATTCCTTGCAACTTCTATTTATGGGGTAGTTTGAAAGACAGAGTCTACAGCAGTAACCCTCACACTGTAAAAGAACTGAAAAATGTAATTCGTACCAAAATTTTGAGCCTGAATTGCAGTGAGTGAACTGGAATATCATCACACCCTACAATGCTTGTCTACAGGCTGCGGGAGTTACAGCACTTACTGTAATGGGGTAAGGTTTATGGCTTTTCCATCTGATTATCCATTTATTGCAGTTGATAGGTTATCTATAGGCTATATAGCCGACTCCAGTGCAAAACATTAGTGCCCAAATTCATTCTCACTCAGTTTCTCTTTGGCCATGGAAAGTTTAGGTGCTACTTTGAACGCTTCAAAATTAACATTGCAGGCGATTACAGTACCTGTGCTTTTGTGGATCTTCACAAACGGTGGACGATTTACTGTTCAACTGTGCCATGTTTGGAAGGACAAGATTCAAACTTCAGTGTCACCTAAACAATTGTAATGTGGAACTTTCAAAGCCATTATACCATCTGTTTAAAAAATCCTGCTGCTACAACAGCTCCGTAAGTTCATTTACCACATCTTCAATTATTTAGTTTCCTAAACTTTAACCTTAATATACTCATGTACAATAGGGTTCAAACTGTCAGGATATTTAATAAAAATAAGAATATGCCCCAACCCTTGTAGTAGGAGAAATATCGGTAGACCACTAACATATAACCTCACAGAAAAGGCCAGTAGCTAACTGCCTGCTCACCAATGTTGGCTATCAATATTTTTCACTTAAAAGTTAAGCCTTTTTTTTCTTTACCGACAAAATCTATTCCATTTTGTTTCATGAAGGAGAGATATTTAACACTGACAGCAGAACAGGTATGAATTACAGTCTTACCTGAATAAAGATCTAATAAAACCAAACTAAATCCCATGGAGCAACAGCCACAATGGCCCTTGGTCTACCAAATAACTGCGGTTTAGCCCGAGGGCTTGGAGATTATGATGTGATGCGTGGTTGGTGCGACAAATCCTCTCAGCTGATATTTTTGGTTTTCTATACCGGAGCTGCAATCTCACCATAAGATAGCTCCTCAGTTGTTCTCACATAAGCTGAGTGGACCACGAACCAGCCCTCAGATTCAGGTGAAAATCCGTGACCTGGCCAGGAATCAAATGCGCGGCCTCCGGGTAAGAGGCAGGTTCACTACTCCTATACCGTAGGGCTGGCTTTGGATCTAATTAAATTAAAATTACCTTGTTCCAAATTAAAGTTGTTGTCTCATCTTAGAATTTATATTCAGAGTTTTTTTTTAATGGGTCACATGTAAAATCTCTTCTGATTATGTTCTTGACTTCATTCTTACAAGCTACCTTAATATTTACTATGGTACTTATTCTTCCATATGTAATTCCAATCTCTGTGAATCCTATGCCCAACCTATGCCCTTACTAGATATCTTAGTGTGAGGTGGGTTCTTAAACCATTTTCCTTCAGACAGTTTTTCTTTCTGTATGGTTTTTCTTACTAGTTTATAACTCACCCACCCTCTTACAACTTAAGTTTGACAACTGTATATTGATTTGGGATTATGATAAATTGTTATGAATCCTAAGAATGAATCATGTACAAACAATGAATCAATTATGAGAGAATTCAAAAAGTAATATTTACCACAATCAATTCCATGAATTTTTGTACGATTAGAGCCTTGTTTTCCTTACAGTTAATCTCCTCCTCTGCTCTTGTCTCTTTAATTGCTCTTTCTACACTGTTCCGGACTTCAGCTTTACAAGCGGCATTAATTTCTGCTATGGTACTTATTATTTCTGCACGTAATTGGTTTTGGAATTTCTTAACGATATCTCCTCCTATTTCTGTAAATAAATAAAAGGTGTATAATCAATGGTAAGGAAGATTATATGAATATACTAGACTTATAAGTAACTCTAGTATGAAGGGAAGTACAGTATATTATGACGTGGCCACACAAATCAAGAAGGGAATATTCAAAATGTTTTCTCATCCCCACAAGACCAACTTATTACAGGGAACACACGGTTCATGAAGAAATATTCAGTTATTATCAGATATGGATGAAGGTGATTCTGTATACTGATGATGGACTTCTTGCTGACCAGGCCTTGCAAAATCCAAAATATCTTGCACAAAGTCGAAAAGTTCATTGGGATAAAAATGGCTTGCAACTTCAAACTATTAAGGGAAATGTTTGATAACTTTCCAAGTTCTTTGAAAATGTTTAAGAAAAAGCTACGTAAACAATTGATAGGGATTCTGCTACCAGGGCAACAGATCATTGATTGATTGATTGCACCACCCAAACTGATGGTGAAGTTCTAGTAAAAGTCATATGTTTTTTCTTAAATATTTTCAAGCCCTTGTCACCTCGGGTGGAAAGATGCTTCGTTTGGAATTTGCTTTACGTCGCACCGATGCAGATAGGTCTTATGGCGACGATGGGATAGGAAAGGCTTAGGAGTGGGAAGGAAGCAGCCGTGGCCTTAATTAAAGTACAGCCCCAGCATTTGCCTGGTGTGAAAATAGGAAACCACGGAAAACCATCTTCAGGGTTGCCGGATGCAAGCTCTCAGCTGCGCGACCCTAACTGCATGGTGAAAGATGCTTTTGGATGCCCAAAGACGAGTTAATACTGCCTGTCAAAAATGGCGCTGGAGTGCTGACCAATGCCAATTCAGGTCTAAGAAAAGATTTGCAAATCCATAGTCTAACACATGGCACTAAATGGCCTAGAATGCTGGTCTTCTTAAATGAAACACAATAAAGCTCTGGAGAGAATAGAGATGAAAATGTAACATTGGTCGCTAGACCTTATGAAACCTAGTACAGAAATAGAGTGTGAGGAGCCCATTTTAGGTTTCATGATCATGTTGTGAAAAGTATGAAATACTACAGTAAAGATAGTAAAGAAGGAAACTGGCCCCAGGGTCGTCCTAAGAAATGATGGTTCATTCTTATCAAGGAAGATATTGTTGTGCCTGAAAAACCATTGGACTGTGCAGTTCTTTGGAAAAACAGGTTTTGTCAACCATTGGGCACAGGTTTATTGCAGGGCCTCTCAGGGTGCATGCACCAGTGCATTGCGCTGTGCACGGTGCAAAAGACGACTTTGCTTGGTTGACCAGAGTGCAGAACCCCACTCCTCGATTTGGAGCACTTCTGTCTCGCTTGCTCCGCCTGTCTCCCTCTTCCTCACTCGCTCCATAGCGCTCCAAATACGAGCCGAGTTGAGCTGAGCCGAGTAGCCTAGAGACAAAGCGTTGGTCCGAGCCGAGCCAAGTGGGACCAAGTGCACTGTGCACAAGAACTCTGTGCCTCAGTTTGCACGCGTGAGATTTTGGGCATTTGAGAGGCTCTGGTTTAATTGTCTGGAATAAATTGCTTTTTAAAATGATGTGAGTTTGTCATGGCATTGGTTATGCAGATATTTGAACAAATTTGATCATGCAAATATGCATAAAACTGTGCTGATAAGAACAGCTATGTAAAACTTACTTCACTTAGCTGGTTTTGACATTGAGTGATGCAATGTTTTCTTACACATAGCTGGTTTTGCATGCAGTAAAGCACTACTGCCAAATTGTGATCGTAGAGCAGCCGATATGATTTTTTAAGAACATACACAGAGATATTCTGCGAGAGTTCTGCTCAGTGTGCTACCAAGTGCAAGTATTTTGATTTGACACCATCTACACTGCCTGCACATGAATTTTGACATTATGTTCTATACCACCAGATGGTGATGTATGGCTGAGTGTTTAATGATTTTGTCAAGTAAACACCAAATACATCACCAGAGATCTTTTACATGCTGACTTCGTATGACATGGAGCATGGAGTGGGCTTCCCTCCAAGAATACGACTACCTTTACAGGGTTTGAACCAACAATCTTCGGGTCTGGAGGCCGACATTCTACTACTGATCCATAGAGGGCTCAACAGTTTGGGGAGTTGTAATCTTCTTATTCAGAGAGCCATTGAGAAGGAGGTCATAACCGAGGAGCATGCTGTGGACTGTGAAGCCTCAGTCATCAGTTGGGAGAATCAGTCAATCAATCAATCAATCAATCAATCAATCAATCAATCAATCAATCAATCTGGTGGTGGTGATTATTGTTTTAAGAGAAAGTACAACTAGGCAACCATTCTCTATATAACACTAATCAGAGAGAAAAAATGGAAGGGATCCGACACCTCGAAAAATGAAGGTACCGGCCAAAGAAAGATAAGAGCCACGAAGGGCGCGAAAATGAAAGACTCCCTAGGCCTCCACACGCAACACCATTGGGGTCGGAAAAGAACAAGAGCCGACCAAGACATAACAGACCAAAGTGAGGAGCCCAGCACAAGCAAATGGAAGCAACGCCAGGACTCAGCTAAGGGCTCCGCGGTCGCTAAACCACGCCCCAAAGTTCGGAGCCCCTGGGGCCCATTTTAGTTGCCTACCATAACAGGCAGGGGACACCGTGGGTGCTATTCTACGGCCCCCACCCACAGGGGGAATCTACATATCTATCTATCTATCATTAATGATCTGCATTTAGGGATGTTGACAGATTCTATTATTGTTTAGAAATTTGCAACATTATACGAGCTACAAAATGAAAATATTAGTATTTTCAATAAGCCTATCACAGTTATTTTTTCAGAGAATTATTAATCTAAAACAAGTAATAATGTAGATAATTGTAATTTATATTTCTGTAATTCTTTCAGAATGATAGCCTTAGGCGAAGCTATCTTCTAAAGCAATTTTTCACTGTCTTAAAAGAACTAATACGAGTATTTATATACAGCCTCAGAGTTTTATTCAAACACAATATTATTCCCTTTATCACGTTAGTCATGAAACAATTACTACCAGTAATTGGATAATTAATTTTGAATGGTCTTATTATATAATAACATTTTCAATGATAGAGGCAAGGTGGAATGGAGAAGGTAGAAAGGACCCAGGCATTGTACTGGTTAGTGTAATGAAGAGGGAACAATGAATAATGGGGCTTGTTTCAAAGAGACAGGCTTGAAGAAGAAGATTAGAGAGAAAGGCAAAAACCTTGAGATTATATATCCATGTGTTTCACTGGTAGAATGCACAAAGAAGAACAAGCAAGAATTTGGAGAAGATCTGTTGAAACAATTTAATGGGTGAGCAATGGAAAATCTCAGTGCCCATGATGGGAACAACAGGACAGGATATGAAGAAACAGGACCAGATGAATAAAATCAAAGCCATGAGAGAATAAAATTCTGGGTACAAGAAAAAAGATTCACTGAGTAGGCTAGGAATCAGACTTGTCTTGAAAGCTCTGGTTGTCCAATATGACGTAAGCTATGCAAAAGTTCTTGGACAATGTTAAAAGAAGAAAAAGAGTACGGTATGAAGACTGGAGATCTGTATTCTCAACAGATCTGACCAGATGCTGGAAACTGCTCATAATGATGTTGATTTTTCAAAAGCCAATTGGTAAATTCTAGATCATCTCTAAATATTAAAAATAATGTGAGCAACATTCATCTGATTTGTTTATTGTCTACTCAAGTACGGCTGTGAGCAATGTTCTGTTTGTACCAATCTCAGTTTGCATACATTAAGCTAAAGTATAAGATAAAATTATAATAATTCACTATACCAAGAATTGCCTGGTGTTGCAGGGCTTGGACACATCTGTGAGATGGGGGCTTTGTAAAAATAAGCTTGTTCATCAGAGCATCACTAGGTGAAATCCAGAGTGGTTCTTCTGGTCCATGGAGCTCTGGTTCCAGTCCCATGAGCTTGCGACATTTTTCATTGAGACTGTCAAAGAAAATCTCAGCAAGGGGAGAACCAAGTTGCTGTCGTACTTCTAGTTGAGTGGGCACCCCCTTCTCATCCAGCAGCTTCTTCCTTCGATAAGATGTAGTGTGACGCACAGCTAGAAGAGAAACATTTCTTTTCTTTAAAAAATATAAATGTATTTTATGGAGAATAATAGTACTAGTTACCTCACTAGATGTATAAAATGATGTGAATTTCATAAGAATCTGAAGTACAGACCATAAAATATTATACTACTATATACTAACAACATGTTAAAAGTAATGTCTTAGCTTGTAAAAGCAGTATGCTAATTTTATTTAAAGCATGTGAAACAATAATGATTAGTTCCATCATTGCTTGCATTTAGTGATAAAAGTAATTGTTATAACTTTCATTCTAAGATTCACTGTTTATTGTTTCTATCAATTTTGATGTCACTAGCAACAATAAGCTTAGCTTCATAATGTTCATGTTCTTGTTGAATGTGATAACCTTATACTTCAGCTGAAATATATTGGGCTTGTAACCTGTACCATGATAGATCCCCTCAATAAATAAATAATTTAAGTGTACCGAGTGAATTGACCGTGCTGTTAGGATTGTGCAGCTGTGAGCTTGCATTTGGGGGATAGTGGATTTAGATCCCACCGTCGACAGCCCTGAAGATGGTTTTCTGCGGCTTCCCATTTTCACACTAGGCAAGGTAATTATTCATAAGTTGCGTGAACTGCTTGTAAGTGTCATTGAAGTTCATATGTTTATTACAGATTGCATCAACTGCTTATAAGCGTCAGAAGTTTATAGATACTTCTGAGATCTATTGGCCTTATTTTGCAACAAAGTATTACACTTTATTTCCACAAAATATTGTATTCCATGTAGAATTCATGTGGCCATGCATACATGTTTCCCGCGTGGTCAGCAGTCGATGCAATATGGCTCCCATGCTAAAACCCCCGAGTGTAAACAAACAGAGTTATTTAGCAGTGATATTGGGCAAACGCTCTTGCTTTACGATGACTGTGAAGACGAAAGTGACAATTATTCTTCCGAATCGAGTAATCAATTCCACGATGACAGACACGAATGTGAAGATATTGAAGATGTTCAGGACCGGGCGAGTTGGCCATGCGGTTAGGGGTGCACAGCTGTGAGCTTGCACTTGGGAGATAGTGGGTTTGAATCCCACTATCGGCAGCCCTGAAAATGGTTTTCCATGGTTTCCCATTTTCACACCAGGCAAATGCTGGAGCTGTACCTTAATTAAGGCCATGGCTGCTTCCTTCCCACTCCTAGGCCTTTCCTATCCCATCATCGCCATAAGACCTACCTGTGTCGGTGCGACATAAAGCAGGTGACCAAAAAAAAAAAAAAAAACTAATGTGGTTGAAAACAATCAAGAATAGTATTGTCACCGGTTGGTGGGATGGAGAACTGAAACTACTGTGTGTTTGGAAATGTAAATTTTAATTTTTTTTATTTGTCTGAAGGATTTAATTTTTTTTGCAACTCTGGACTCTACTGGAATTTTGTGTAACTGAAATATGTTTGTAAATTTTTTTTTAAATATGGAAACATCACGATAATATGGAACTGTATGAACATTGCAACATGCGAAAGTGTTTTGAAGTGATTTTTTTAAAAATGTAGTTTTTATGTAATCTGATGTAAAATTTGTAAGGTGATTTATTTTGGAGCATCCTGTACATGTACCACACGTGTGGTTTCCTATGATGAAATTTAGGTGTTGTAATCGTAATGTTCCAGAACTTGTGTAATTGCTAACGATGTTAAAATTACCATATATGGTAACGAGATTTCCTATTGGCAAAAGGTCCAGGAATCTAGGGTAAGTTTGATCTTATTGGTTGATTGTAATCGGGCCATTTCCGGTCTTCTTGCCGGCTTGGGAAAAATGATGCGTGAGCTCGACGTCTTTTCCATCTGACCGCCCAAGCGAGCGTTCGCGCTCGAGGGCTGCTGCCCTCGGGAATTCCTGCCTTTCCGAAGTAAGTGTTATTTCAGTGTTTTTGCAATGTTATTCTCAATGTTTTCTGGTTTCGTTTCATTTAGTTTAATTCCTTTTGTGTTTCATTATTTCTTCGCTTAATGTCATCTTAAAAGTTTAATTTGGTGAGTCCGAGTATACCCTAGGTTCCAATTGCCGTACTTTCAATTCTTTCATCCATTAAATACTTTCGCTTTAAACTATACCTTTAATGTAGCATCACCTTCATTGTTAAATCAACTTTTATGTTAAGTTACTTAAGTATGTCTTGTTTCCGTGTCGTGGAACTGTATTTTGTAAAACTTTCTTGTCATTTTTAATATAGTTGAGCTAGAGGGTGATTCTTGTAAATCTTTTCTTCCCCATAACGTCATACGTTCCATGTACCTCAATAAGGGCTTCCCGCAGCTTCCACATCCTGTCTTAGTTGTCATTTTTAGGCCTGTAAGTGTTCCCTGTGTTGGTTTATATGAATTCTCCGCCACTGCGTCATATTTCTACCTCCTTATTCATATTATTTACTACAAGTATTATTATATTATTTCTATATTGTTATTATTATTATTATGGTAACCGTAATTGTCCCGAAAGAATGTTTCAAGTATAATTAGAAGAAACCTGGATTGTAACACAGTTAAGGAGGAAAATAGTAATTGGATAGAGGAAGATACAAAGATACGATAAACATCTCAACCTGGCGGAAGCTGGACGAGGGAAATGGATTATGATTATTTATCGTAAGTGGCTGTTTTTTATATATTAAAATTATTTGTGTATATGGATAAGCATTTATTGGTATGATAGCAATGGTAAAACAACAGTTATACAGGATGGTCCATAAGTCATTGCACATTACGACTGTATAGTTTCCTACATCTGGATTTCAACTTTTCCACCTGTGATATTCATCTGACAATTAGTTACTAGTGTAAACACTAGAGTACATTTCTAAATCTGACCAATTTATTCATGAAAATAAACAAATTGCAGTCAAGGCTATTAATATCAAAACAAAACATCAGTCATATGCATTTTTTAATATATGCGCTTTGTTGTTGATTATTTACGGGAAGTTTTTAAAATTGTTTTCCCTCTATATTGACACATCCCTGAAGACAATCTTAGATACTTAAGCATACTTTTTCACACAGTTGTGGATTAGAATCATAAAAGCATTATCAATGGCTGACATCAAGTCTTCCATTGTGGTTGGTTTTAAAGCATAGACCCTTTAACCAATCCCCAAAATGAAAAAACCCATTGGAGTGAGGTCTGATGATCTTGATGGCATCTCTATTGTCCCTTGTCTTCCAATAACTCTTTCACCAAACACCTCAGCAACGTAGTTTCACACAACTGTAGTGTAGTGTGCCGGCCCCGTGGTGTAGGGGTAGCGTCCCGGAGGCCCCGGGTTCGATTTGCGGCCAGGTCAGGGATTTTTACCTGGATCTGAGGGCTGGTTCGAGGTCCACTCAGCCTACGTGATTAGAATTGAGGAGCTATTTAACAGTGAGATGGCGGCCCCGGTCTAGAAAGCCAAGAATAACGGCCGAGAGGATTTGTCGTGCTGACCACACGGCACCTCATAATCTGCAGGCCTTTGGGCTGAGCAGCGATCGCTTGGTAGGCCAAGGCCCTTCAAGGGCTGTAGTGCCATGGGGTTTGGTTTGGTTTGGTTTGGTTTGTAGTGTAGTGTGGTGGAGCACCATCATGCTAAAAGTAAAGGGAATTGTAGTCCATTTGTAGCCCTGGAACAATACAAGTAGTGATTATTTCTTTTAATTATGTTTTACGTTGCACTGGCCCAAATAGGTCTTATGGCAATGACAGGATAGGAAAGAAGCAACTGTGGACTTAACTAAGGTACAGCCCCAGCATTTGCCTGGCGTGAAAATGGAAAGCCTTGGAAAATCATCTTCAGGGCTGCCGATGGTGGGACTCGATCCTACCAACTCCCAAATGCAAGTGGATTACTACGTGACCCAAACCATGCAGCCACTTGTTTGGTGTCAACATTTCTAAGTACTTTTCAGCTGTTACTGTTTCATCAAAATAATATGGTCCCAGAACTTCACGACATGATATACCACCCCACACAGTAACATCAGGCTGATTATTGTCTTTCAAGAAGGATGTACCAGTATGTACACTTGTACCTGTTGACATGGCAAAATAACTTGAATGTCACTTCAGTAACTCCAAATGATTTTACAACAGAAATCAGTGTCACCATGGTGGAGCTCATTTAGAATTGACTCGGAAAATTGAAGCTTATGATCAGTATTGTCTTCTAGTAGGCCAAGCTTGAGACATGGTATGTAGAGCTTAAATTTAGCATTCTGTAAAATTCACTGGACAGGCATTCTGGAAACATTCTGTTCAAAAGCAAGCATGGGAGTAGACTTTTTAGGACTTTATGTTTATAACACGTTCAATTGTGTCTCCTCACTTGATGATGTCTGACCTGACCTAGGGAAGTCCATCACTGCTCTGTTTGCTTCAAAACTTTTTCATAAAATGAAGACTGCCTTCTATGTTAGTGGAACATTGTCAGTGTGTCCATCGTTCTTGAATTAGTAACTGATAATCACCTTCGTACCACCCGGGTTGTCATGATTGTTAAGGCATCAAGTCTATATGGTCTGAATCTGTGGTTAGCTGGTTCGAGTTCTGTTAGCCAAAAACAAATTTCACCATCAACATGTTAGCCAGCTGGGTAGGGGAGGTGGTGGTATACAATTTATAATCACTAGATTGCGTGCTAAAAGTCTGGATTCAGTTCCAAACCTCTCCTCCGTGTTCATATGAAGCGAGGGCACATTACACTGTTGATGGTGATTCGTCCATCAGATGGAGACTTGAAGCCTCGAGCAGACCCCTTGGTGCTATTCGAAGGAGTAGGCTATGTGCCATCACCTCTCCCTTCGTGCTATCATGTATCATGTGTTACGACCGTTCTACGACATCTTACCTTCTGCCATCTGTTGCATTCTACTGATCGCTCGCCCAGCTGTTTACTGACTGGCTTGTTCTCCGGCACTGCTCTTCCTGCCTGGCTGTGACGTCACACCTACGTGATCTTCGTCGAGTAACTTCTCAAATCTCTTCACTTCGTATATAAGCAAGCCATTCCTTCGTTTCGACGGTCAGACATTTAGTGCATATTAACTCAAGTGGAGAGAGCGAACTGTTCGCTGGCGGCTGGCCCGTAGCAATGTTTTATTTCCTTTTAATTTGTGAATAGCTGCATCGTGCTTCAACAGACTGGGTGAGCAAAATTTTATAAGTTGCTGTGGTCCTTCGTTGTTTTAATCAAGAATTGAACTTTGAATGATTGATCATTTTGTGGCTTCTCGGTCTGCATGGTAAAAGAGTCCTTCTGACCGAAAATCTTAATCAATTTCATAACTTTAAAAGACTAATTGTGCTTGGATGAATGATAGAAGTGTTGCCACCTTTTGGACATTTTCTACAGGCCCGAGTGGTCGCTTACATCACCGAAGTAGTAGTGTTTAAGCAGTCTGGAAGGATTTCCCCCCCTCTCTTCCTTTCTTTCCTTTCATATTCACTCTGTCCCCCTTTTCTTTCCTTTATTCCGATATTGAGTTATATAATTCTCTTTCCTCCTGATGTGTTTTAGCTCTCTTTCCCTCTTTGAGGTTTCAAATAAAGATTGTAAGAGTGGCCTTTAATTGGTATGGTGAAGCGTACTAATCCCCCCTTTTTTATTGGATGTCGTGTAATCTATTAGGTACTAATTGTGTTTTCTCTTTTGAATGCGGGTCTTCAGCTTTAGCTGAATATTATAACTGGTATCCCCAAGAATTCTTAATCATTATTTTTTCTCGATTGTATTCTGGTCGTCAAGTGGGCTGAGCCCTAATCATATGTTTGCATTTCCTATCCTTCAACTGATTATATATATATATTACCTGTTCTAGTCATTTATGCTTAACCGGGCGAGTTGGCCATGCGCGTAGAGGCGTGCGGCTGTGAGCTTGCATCCGGGAGATAGTAGGTTCGAATCCCACTATCGGCAGCCCTGAAGATGGTTTTCCGTGGTTTCCCATTTCCACACCAGGCAAATGCTGGGGCTGTACCTTAATTAAGGCCACAGCGATTCCTTCCAACTCCTAGGCCTTTCCTATCCCATCGTCGCCATAAGACCTATCTGTGTCGGTGCGACGTAAAGCCCCTAGCAAAAAAAAAAATAGCATTTATGCTTAAAATATAGCTTGTTTTAAATTGATTCTTCACTTTTGTATTTGGTTCGATGTACGTATCCTCTGTCCTCTCACTCCTTGCTTATTCTTTTTTTTAAAACTCGGTACCTACCACGGACAGCCCTCTCGGTTAGCCCGCTAAGCTTCCGTTGCCTCTGTCGATTGGATAAAGCTAAGCCCGATATACTAATTTCTCTTGGTGTCGTTCCTATTTATTGAGGAGTCGCGCATATGCCTTTCAATGGTTTAGCAAGTTTCCACCTGTGAAACAATATTTGCTTGCCTCAAGCGTCCTGCGGCCCTCATACTGAACCAATCCGCCACACGTCATTCATTTCATCTCTTCTGACGCGGTTGACATTTGGAATTGCATCCAGTCATGAAAACTCGCTATGAAGATTCTTCTCACTTCATATCTGACCCTGTAGAGAAATGGGACAAGAGTTGAACATACATACAATCACCTTTGTACCATGTTTGAACAGCAAACATCCTTTCTCCTTTCGACATCATATCAACAACCATGAACACTGAATATAATGTAAGGGTAAATATGAGTGATTAAGGAGGGAGGAAAGAGGGAGATCACAAAGATTGTAAATAATGTATTTGAGGAATTCCCTTAATCTTTTTTATTGTTAAGTAAATTAATATAAGAAAAGAAGAAATAGCTATAAAGTCATATATTTTTGGGAAGGATTATTTATTTTATTAGAAGGTTGAAATTGTTGTTTGATTGCACTTAATGGAAATATTAATACATTTATTTTATTTGTCACTAGCAGACGTACCCGTGCTTCGCTATGGTATTCTACCTTGTATACAGAGTCCTACGTAAATTACTGTACACACAGTGAATAAGATTATATTAATTTGCATGTCTCTTAGCGGTATTCGAGAAACAAAACCGGGAGGACCCCTTACTTTGTTTCCGATGTAAGATGCCCATTGGGGAACTTTTGATGAGAATTGTGGGCCACATTTCTGCCATTCACAATAGTGATGGATAGTTTCCATTATAATGACAGGCCCCCCTTTCTTAATCTCAGTCAAAATAGAGTTGGAGAGATTTGATTATAATCAAGAAATGCAGTGCTATCTAAAGGATAAAGAATCGAGATACGACAATAAAGCATGGGACCAAAGTTGAGGATCTCTCCAAATTGAGCAGCAACTGTATAATCTGTTTAGAAAGCAGATACAACGAAACGAAGGTCTGCACCGTAATTGAAATTGCCTCCATATTTCGATATTTTCCGAGGTCTAAAAGTAATAAATTTGAATAGCCTGGAATTTTTCCTCAAAGGAAAGAGTGCCCAGTGGCCAAGTGAAATTATGTAAATAACAAAATTTGTTTAATATGAAGCGACGTTTAACATATAATCGACAGATTTTACAGAAAATCAATAGTAAAAGAGAAAATTGAAGAAAACTGTTGTGGTTTCCATACAAACCCCTAGTCTATTCAGTGATTCTTAAGTCATATGCTTATCTAAACTTTCCCCTGGATACGCTTACTCTATATATGAAGTTTTGTCGAGATCTATCAAACTGTTTCACCGTGATCGTGGAACAGACGGACAAACAGACACTAAATCTAAATGAGTTGACCTAAATTGGACAAATATCTGAAAAATTGGCAAAACAAATGAAATTACAGACAACAGACCCCCTACAACTTTATTTATACAGATAAGCATGGGCACGTTCATAAGTGCAGACCTTCATTTCGAGATTTACTACTTTTAAATGGTACATCATATCAGCAAATGGATTCTGCCATCAGATGCTTCGTTTAATGTTCTACATGGTTGGTCCTATGACATTTTCTCGTATATCCTATATTTATGGGTTAGATTGAGTTAGAAATATTAAATAGGGTGAAATTTGGGTACAGTTTTCACACATTACTTTATTTTTCGGATACTTATGTGGCAGCTGGAATCATAAAATTTGGCTAGCATAGGACCACTGGCCATGTCAATGTGCGTAGCAAATTTGACAATTCTATCTTTCCTATAAGTGCATCAAACAATAAGATATATGTGTAAAAAGTACAAAATTAACTTCAAATTGAGAAATGCAGACCTAGCCCTATCTAACGTATAAGGGATTGAGATATGACAATATGTCATAGGACCAAAGTTGTAGATCTCATCAAACTGAAATGTGATTGTGCTATCTGTTTTGTGATATGACTTACTGTTTAGCCACCAATTACCCTAAAACGAAGGTCTGCACCATCATTGAAATTGCCTCTATATTTCAATATGTTCCGGGGCCAAAAAGTTAAACATTTGAACAGCTTGGGATTTTTCCTCAAAGGAAAGAGTGTTCAGGTTTCTGGATAAGCACTCACATACATAAGGAGTAATTAGGGAAGAAAGTATTACAGTTATGAAAGCTGAAATTAATAGAAAATAGGATTATAATTGAGGACAGCCGGATAGGACAAATATGTAAATATCAAGTGGATGTATTGTAAAATGAAATGTCCCTCACTAAATTGCGATGATATGAGTTACGGATATAAGAAGCCAGTAACTGGAGAAATTTAAATGCAGGGATTCTTAGGTGAAGAAATAAGATGATTTATGGTGTTATTACTTAAGCCTAAAGAGGCAAGACAGAGGCAAGAAATTAAAGCGGAAAACAGAAGTAGAAGACAAATGCAGTAAAACTTATAGCAAATGCCAGAAAACATGTGAAATCATGGTCTACACTCCACGGTACTAATAAAATAATAACAGCCCCTTTAGTGCTATTCGAAGATGATTGTAACCTCCAACGGTATTCCGCAAATATCCCGCATAATGGCAGCATGACGACCCTCTCGCCTTCTATGCAACGTACAACCACGAGTTTACAGGAAAGTTGACGAATATGACATTATGTTACTTCTCTGCTGGCAAGCAGCCAGAGACGTTGCCATGGTAACCGGTAGGTTCATTGACAGTCAGTCGACCACTCAATTCAGAGCATGAAACCTGCAGAAAGTAGCAATTTTCTCCGTCATTTGAAGAGTAAGTCAAATTATGCTCATAGAAGAAGAAGTTTAAAATGAAGGGACATTTCATATATAGTCCATGGATTTTACAGAAAATCGATAGTATAAGCGAAAATGGAAGAAAACTGTTGTATATTCAGTATATTCAGTGACTTTTAAATCATATGCTTATCTAAACCTTCCTCTGGGTGAGTGTACTCCATATATGAAGTTTGGTCGAGACCTATCCAGCTGTTTCGTTGTAATGGTGGAACATACGGACAAACAGACAGACGGAAAAACAGATGCAAAAGCTAAAAATCACTGATTCAGTCTTGAGTTGACCTAAATTGGATAAATATCTGAAAAATTGGCAAAACAAACTAAATTACAGACAGCGGACCCCCTACAACTTCATTTATACAGATATGGCTTTTAGTGACGGGAGTGTCTGAGGACATGTTTGGCTTGCCCGACGCAGGTCTTTGTATTTGACGCCCGTGGGTGACCTGAGAATCTGGATGTGAGATGATGATGATAATGAGGTAGGTACACAATCTAGTGATTAGAAATTGTATACCACCACCTCTCCTACACTGCCAGCCAACATCGTGATGGTGAATATTTTTTTCCACCAATGGGACACAAACCGGCTAAGCAAGGGGTCAGACTATACTTGACACCTTAACTATCATGGCCACCAGGTGGTCAATGAAGAGCAGTTATAATTCAATGTTTAGAAACCTAGTTCCATGCTCCTATCTATATAATTGTTTTCATGGGGTCTTAGAGAAGGCCCAACAACAGCGAACCAGATTACCAGTTTATGAACCCAACCAGAGAAGAGAACTCAATGCACATTATCATTATTATTACTATTAATTCAAACTGAACAGTGACCCCTGGCACCTGTATACTTGGTTTCCCAGAACTATTATATATGCAAGGTAAAAGGTTTGACCATAGAGATGTTAACATTGTCAGGAAGCTGTAGTGAAAAAAAGATAGCTGACATCAAAACAGGAGGCTGTGTTATTGAAGAGATAAAGTTACAAAAAGGTGTGAGGTAAGGTTGTATCCTCCCTCCACTCCTTTATAATTTATTTTCTGAACACTGTTTTGAATTGTCCTTCATGAAGTTGATAAAGGAATCAAGATAATGGGGAAGCAAATAAGTACCATCTGCTTTGCATATGAGACCGTGATACTTGCTGACAGTTTTTTTTAAATAATAATAATAATATAAAAGTCTTAAGAATGCGAATGACTCTGATCACTATCTCTCAAAGATAAAATTGAAGCTTATTCCAAGATCCACCAAGAGATTACACGGAAGAAATATCAACAGGTTTCATGTGGAAAAATTAAGGACTCGAAGAGAATTCAGTCAGAAACTTGAAATACTTGAGCCACAGAATTGGGAACAACTCAAAGAAGCCATACTTGAAATGGCAAAAGAAGGCATCCCACTGACAAAATCAAGGAAGCATCCTTGGTGGACAAATGAATGCGATGATTCCATAAACCAAAGGTGACTTGCCTGGCTGCGATGGAACAAATGGAAGAACGAAGAAAACAGCGAGAGGTACCTGATCGCGAGAAAGTAGACTGATAAAACCATACGCAAGGTAAAATGAGCATTCCACAAAAATAATTTGGCACAGATAGAAAAAGATTTAAAAAAGAACAACGCTCACAACTTCTACAAAACTTTCAATCAAAATCCCAGTCTTCAATTTAGGAATTCCGATGGGAAAGTTGCTTACAGTGACAAAGACAACTGTAAGATCCTGGCGAAATACTTTGAGTGCCTCCTCAACTGTGAGGCTCCAACATAAAAAATTTCCTTTCAAGAAAATATGCCCATTAATCCAGACTCAAGTCCACCAACCAGAGAAGAAATCAGGCAGATAATTCAATCACTTAAGAACAATAAAGCACCAGGTGAGGACTCAATAATTGCTGAGCTTTGGAAGTGTGCAGGTGATAAAGCAGTTGACCAACTTACGGATATCATCCAGGAGATTTGGGAAACAGAGAAACTGCCAAGTGACTGGACATTGGCCGTGATTCACCCCCTGCACAAGAAAGGTGACAAAGTGGACGTAAACAACTATCGTGATAACATAGAAGATTCTTGCAAAAGCACTTCAAAACGAGAGCTGAAGCGCAGCCAGATCAGCAACTGGGAGAATACCAAGGACGGTTTAGGAAAGGGTGATCTTG
This sequence comes from Anabrus simplex, assembly GCF_040414725.1. Classification (NCBI taxonomy): domain Eukaryota; kingdom Metazoa; phylum Arthropoda; class Insecta; order Orthoptera; family Tettigoniidae; genus Anabrus; species Anabrus simplex. The sequence goes on from NC_090271.1 coordinate 159,345,583, forward strand.
TGTTGAGCAAATCTGAATCTAAAATCAATTCTATCGTACATGAAACTGAGAAGTAAGAAATTCGTAGTGACCTTCATTGATTTCAAGAAGGCTTACGACTCCCTGGATCGAAGTACCCTGATCCAGGTTCTAAAAGAATTGGGTTTAGATAATAAGACAAGAACAATCATTCAGAAAACCCTGTTGGACATGACCTCCAAAGTGAAAATCAGGGGAGAGATTTTTGAGTCCTTCGAAATACGGACAGGGGTAAGGCAGGGAGATGGACTCTCACCTCTGCTATTCAACTGTATTCTCAAGAAAATTATTCATGAGTGGCATAAAGAATTGTGTAAGAAAGGTGTAGAGAATGAGGTCAGACTAGGTTGTAAGAACAAGGACCTGACAATCAACTGTTTAGCCTTCGAAGATGGCCTTGCAAATCTCTCTAATTCTCTTGACATGGCCACACAACAAATCAGTCAACTGTCAACTACAGATGCAAGCAGCAAAGGCAGGGCTTCAGATTTAATTTCAGAAAACACAGTTCATAACAAACATCAAGTCAGCACCCAAAGAACTTAAGGTGAACAAAGGAAAAATAAAGAAACTAGAGAAATTCAAATATCTGGGGGAGTGGATAGAGCCCAGCATTCGTGAAAAGGAAGCTTTCATGTCAAGGATCAACAAAATGGAAATGGCTTACCATCTAACCAAAGACACCTACAATAAATGATCAGTGTCCTTCAAGGCCAAACTTAGGCACTGCTGTACTGTTATTCGACTGGAGGCGCTATATGCATCAGAATGCCTTGCGATGAATAAGAAAGGCCTGGCATAACAACTGGAAGCCAAAGAGAGGAAGATTTTAAGAAAGATCGTGGGCCTGGTCAAAGAACAAGAAGAGTACAGAAGACGACACAATGATGAACTGTATCTACACGTGGAGAAGATAACGGACACCATACGCGAATCGCCTTCTATGGCTACTTGACACGAATGAGCTCCAGAAGATTGTCTAATCGAATCTGTGCCTACTTTGCTGTAAAGAAAACCAAAGGGATCTGGTTTATAGAGGTGAAAAAAGACATACAAGAACTGGGGATCTCACATGAGGACATCTTGGAATGTGACTCTTTGAAGAAGAAACTTGGGGAAGTACAGAGTTTTCAGCCAAAACCCAAAATGGAAACCGGCAAGAAGCGGACAAAAGAACGGAGGGATGCTCACCGAAGAAGAATGTGGGAACACTGGACAAATGTGAAAGATAGTAGGAGAAAGCAGTTGAAATAGCATGGTCCATAGAAGACTGAAATAATAAAATAATAATAATAATAATAATAATAATAATAATAATAATAATAATAATAATAATAATAATAATAATAATATCTGTTAATAGTGATTCGTCCATCGGATGATGGAGACGTTTAGCCTTGAGCAGACCGCTTGGTGCTATTCAACAAGAGTAGGCTCTGTACTGTCATTGGGTTTCAACCTCTCCCGTCGTGTTATCATATATCATGCCATTTATTATTTATTTTCCTTAAATTTTACATGTACAATCTAGGGCTGGTAGATGGAGAAAGAGCAAGCCCCATATACACAAAAGTGCCCCCATCCTCACATATGTATGTTTACATAAACTCTACTGATTATTTACAGATGTATATACAATACAGCATCTATACTCCATGTTAGGAGCAGCTGCAAAAGGCATCTGTTCCCATGTTAGCATTGACGTTGGCTAAAGAAGCTAGACCAAAAGACATCAAATCATATCATACTAGCCACTGTCAACATTGGGTCAATGACAGGCTGAAGCCGAGAGCTGGCCGCCTCTTTAAAGCAATGGAATGTGGACATACGAAGGGCGTACCATATTGTTTACATACATACATTATCATTATAGACTGTTATGCCTTTCAGCATTCAGTCTGCAAGCCTCTGAGAATTTACTAAACGTCACCACAATCCTCGATTTGCAACTAGTGTTGTGGCCTCATTTAGTTCTATACCTCTTATCTTTAAATCGTTAGAAACCGAGTCTAACCATCGCCGTCTTGGTCTCCCTCTACTTCTCTTACCCTCCATAACAGAGTCCATTATTCTCCCAGGCAACCTATCCTCCTCCATTCGCCTCACATGACCCCACCACCGAAGCCGGTTCATGCGTACAGCTTCATCCATCGAGTTCATTCCTAAATTAGCCTTTATCTCCTCATTCCGAGTACCCTCCTGCCATTGTTCCCACCTGTTTGTACCAGCAATCATTCTCGCTACTTTCATGTCTGTTACTTCTAACTTATGAATAAGATATCCTGAGTCCACCCAGCTTTCGCTCCCGTGAAGCAAAGTTGGTCTGAAAACAGACCAATGTAAAGATAGTTTCGTCTGGGAGCTGACTTCCTTCTTACAGAATACTGCTGATTGCAACTGCGAGCTCACTGCATTAGCTTTACTACACCTTGATTCAATCTCACTTACTATATTACCATCCTGGGAGAACACACAACCTAAATACTTGAAATTATCGACCTGTTCTAGCTTTGTATCACCAATCTGACATTCAATTCTGTTGAATTTCTTACTTACTGACATCAATTTAGTCTTCAAGAGGCTAATTTTCATACCATACTCATTGCACCTATTTTCAAGTTCCAAGATATTAGACTGCAGACTTTCGGCACAGTCTGCCATTAAGACCAAGTCGTCAGCATAGGCCAAACTGTTTACTACATTTCCACCTAACTGAATCCCTCCCTGCCATTTTATACCTTTCAGCAGATGATCCATGTAAACTACGAACAGCAAAGGTGAAAGATTACAGCCTTGTCTAACTCTTGTAAGTACCCTGAACCAAGAACTCATTCTACCATCAATTCTCACTGAAGCCCAATTGTCAACATAAATGCCTTTGATTGATTCTAATAATCTACCTTTAATTCCATAGTCCCCCAGTATGGCGAACATCTTTTCCCTCGGTACCCTGTCATATGCTTTCTCTAGATCTACGAAACATAAACACAACTGCCTATTCTTCTCGTAGCATTTTTCAATTACCTGGCGCATACTGAAAATCTGATCCTGACAGCCTCTCTGTGGTCTGAAACCACACTGGTTTTCATCCAACTTTCTCTCAACGACTGATCGCACCCTCCCTTCCAGGATGCCAGTGAATACTTTGCCTGGTATACTAATCAATGAGATACCTCGATAGTTGTTGCAATCCTTCCTGTTCCCTTGCTTATTAGATAGGTGCAATTACTGCTTTTGTCCAATCTGAAGGTACCTTACCAACACTCCACGCTAATTTTACTACTCTATGAAGCCATTTCATCCCTGCCTTCCCACTATACTTCACCATTTCAGGTCTAATTTCATCTGTTCCTGCTGCCTTATGACAATGGAGTTTATTTACTATCCTTTCCACTTCCTCAAGCATAATTTATATTGTTTTACACTTTATTTTTTGTATGTCCGGGTATGGTTCACATTTCACTTTTGAAGGTGGTGATTTGTAACTAGTGTCTTGTTTTACCGTTAAATAGCAGCACATGCACAGGGGCCACCAAATGCACTTGTCATAGCCATTTCATAACAACACTGGCAGCGTAGGAGCAGACAACATGGAAAGCAACCGTCCTGGACAGAGCTATACGACTTGGTTCCTATGGATAGAAGGCGTGACCACTGCAGAAATTCATTAGCGCTTGGTGGCAGTCTGTGGAGACATGCACAGTCATGGAAAACATCTTACAACTGGGTGGAAGGTTAGAAAACAGGGCGCACATTGGTGGACAAGGAAACCAGTTCTGGAAGGAATGTGACAGTGTCAACATCAGCCAACATTGTCCGGGTTGAACAGGCCATCCAAGGAAACAAGTGCATCACATTTACGGAAATGGAGGCAGCCACGGGAATTAGCCTAAACACCCTGCAGCGGATCGTGCATGGCCACTTACAGTTGGGGAATGTGTCATCCACATGGGTGCCTAGACTCTTGTCTGCAGATGAAAAGCAGAGGTGTGTGAACATGTGCAGAGAACTTTTGCAATGCCATGATCAAGATCCAGCTGACTTCATGGCTAGGTTTGTGACTGGTGATGAGACATGATTCCATTACCATGAGCCACAAATAAAACAACAATCCTTGCAATGGAAGCCATACCCACCATACTCTCCCGACTTGGCACCAAGTGATTATCTCCTGTTCGAGAACATGAACATGCCATAAATATTAAGAGTAAAAAGACCCAGTCATTTATAATCTCACTCATATCCCTATACACACACCATTCCAAGCTCATACTCTTCCACAACCACTGAACTTGCACATTCATGAAATACTAATTTATATAAGATATATACATCACAATGTAGATTTCTATTTACATATGTAGTACATTTTCTTTGCTGTGTGGAGGAGGTGAGGAAGAGAAAGCAGGTTTACTTCAGATGGTAGAATGTTCCATAGACAAGCAGACTGTGTGTAAAATCCATTTAAATATGAGGTTGTTCTGGCAAGGGTGGGCACCAAGAGAAACTCCTTGGTCTCTCTTAACAGAGCAGTAATTAAGCTGCAGGCAGTGGAAACGGGAGAGATGTGTGTTATCTATCAGGGATTCCTTAAGGAAGGCTATGTCTACTTGTTTACAAAATGCGTTCACTGGTGGCAATGACCTGGATGTGTTTAAAGGGATGTGTTTTTCTATTATAAATTCTGCTTGGCACTGGACAACTTTCAGTTTTTTCATACTTTCCATAGTCATTGGGTGCCAGGAAGGAAGTCCATATAGTAGTATGGGCTGCACCAGGAAAATGTATGCCATTTATAGGGCTTTACATCTTCTTCCAGAGAGACATCTATGGACAAAACCTAATGCTCTGTATGCCTTACACATCACTTCCTACACGTACTTATTCCATTTTTGATTGCACATAATGTGAATACCGAGCAGTTTGATGAAGTTGGAAGGCGGTAGTTGGATTCGAAATAGAATAGGCTGGTTTTGTAGTGGTTGTCTAGCTCTACTTATTATTATATATTTATATACGTCTTAATATTTATACACATTTTATTTACATCACACCACAGAGCTATACTATCCAGATCCAATTGGAATTGTAGCAGATCATAATTTTCCATAGCTCTGTAAATGACTGTGTCATCAACATAACTGTGCCATGGTCAAACTTACACAATCCGGTAAGTTGAGAACATACACAGGAGGGGCCCTATCACCCTACCCTGAATTACTCCAGAAGTAATTGTGGTTTGGTCTGATTTGGCACCTCCTTCAATTATTTTTAAACATCAACAAAATAAATAAGGAGTTTGGTCATAAAATAAACATTCAAAAAAACATAGATTGTGAGAACCTGCATGCAGAAGATCACTAACGCTGTCAGAAACACCATTGAAAGGGTGTCAAGTTTCATGTATCTAGGATGCTGACTAACACAAGAATGAGATCCGAATGTAGAAATCAGTACTGCAGGAAGTGTGTTTCTTGCATGCAACTGTGAACTCTGATTCAAAACTCGTTGATGTGTTGTGAAGAGTTGCATTACTGGTGTTGCTTTACAGTTTCAAATGGCTTCATCAATGAACCGACTGCAGGCCTTTGAAGTGTGAATGTATTGCATGTATGAATGAATTTCTTTCTCAAGAGCCAAAGAGTCAGTAACTTTCACCTACTCACTGTCAGGGGAAAAAGAAAGTCATAGATTGATGCCAAGTTAACCTTCCAAAGTTGTATCGAAAGAACAGCTAATAGTGCTTATCAAATGCTAGGATTTGTCATGTGTAATGTAAAACGATTTAATGGAATAACAACAATTATTACACTCTACAATACATTAGTACGCTCTAGACTTGAATTCGCAAGTGTTATATGAAACCCATGTAACAATAAAGGTGTCAAAACAATAGAAAAGCCGGGCTGAGTGGCTCAGACGTTTGAGGCACTGGCCTTCTGACCCCAACTTGGCAGTTTTCATCCTGGCTCAGTCCGGTGGTATTTCAAGGTGCTGAAATATGTCAACCTCGTGTCAGTAGATTTACTGGCACATAAAAGATCTCATGTGGGGCAAAATTCTGGCTCCTCGGTGTCTCCGAAAACCAAAAAAAAGCAGTTAGTGGGACTTAAAGCCAATGACATTATTATTATTAACAATAGAAACATTTCAGAAACGTTTTCTGAAATTCTTATACATAAGAAAAATGATGAATTTCGTTTGAATATGAGCTACATGTATCTGCTCATAGATGCTCATTTCAAATTTCTTAAATTATTTAGAGATTTATGTACAAAGTTGTAAATAGCATCCTTGATAACGCATACTTTCCTTCATTATTAAAATTCAATGTCCCACAGGCAAAAACACAAGTTTGATTTATGTTCTACTGTGAAAATATAAAAACAGCCAGTCACAATAATTCACCACTCCTCAGAATATGCAATAAGTACAACAGAATGACCATGAACAATATGAAGCTATATTTTGGCTGCAACAAGCAACATTTTCTCTATCAGCTCAGGCTCATGATTTAGGCACTAAAAAAAGTTTAAAATATGGTCAATTAACTAGTAATTAAAGTAGTTATTATACAAATTTGTTGCCATCCTTGCCATCATTATGTTCATTTTTTCATTTCTCACTGTCATTAACCCAATCTCATTATCATGATCATCATCATTAATACAATTATTTAGTATATGTACTGCTATTTTTTAAGTTAGTAAAATATATTGTAATTGAAGGCATGTTCTGTGTGGTATGCTTTTTATTAAAATAAATAAATATATAAATAAATAAATAAATAAATAAATAAATAAAAAATAAATAAAATAAATGATCTCAAGGGTAGATCATCTCACCAACGAGGAGGTGCAAGGAAATCAAGTGAAGTTTTAATTCTCACAAAATGCAGGAAAGCAGTGTATTTGAATTATATATTCCAAAATGGTGAATACACTCCAGTACAACTGATCACAGAAGGGAAATGTGGATGTGAGTGGAGAAGATTATCCTGGATATAGTTTGACATCTATGCTATAAAAACTCTGATATGGGAAGCACCAAAATAGGAAAGAATACTTCATAACGGTTGACAACATTTTGTCAGGAGATGGCACCAGAAGAATACTTTGTCAGATTTAGGCAGCCTATCACTGTAGGAAGTACAAATAAATAAAACTACTATATAAATTATAAATAGTTGTGTTTATATCGTAATTCATTTTGAAACTTTTTTATGACAGTGCTATGTATATAATTATAGTCATTAACATATCCAGGAGTTCTCTTAGCCTCTCTCACCCCAATTCTCCACAATTCTACCTACTCGTGGTGCCCTTGTTAAGCTGAGCAACCCAGCGGAAGGTTGGGTATCAACCCCAGCGGGAATCTGGGTCAGCGAGCCGACAGGATGTGGAGGACAGTGGAAGGCAACGGGAAACCACCACTGGCAGTATCTTCCAAGACGTTCATGAGATGGACCTCTTTGTAAAAGATTCTGGAGGTAAAGATTCCCCTCATTCGGATCTCCGGGAGGGGTGTACAACGAGGTTTGTAAAATATGGAAGGAAGGAGAAGAGGAAAGAAAAATTATTGCGGATAGGGACATGGAATGTTCTAACCCTTTTACAGGAAGGAAAATTAGAAAACGCTAAATATGAGATGAAGAGAAATAATTTGGATGTACTTGGAATGTGTGAAGTGAGATGGGGTGGATGTGGAGAACTAGAAAGCGGTGACTTCCGAATGTACTATTCGGGTGAAGATAAAAATGGATTGCATGGAGTGGGAATACTGATTGGAAAACGACTGAAGAACAAAGTTATGAAGGTTGAATATATCAATGGAACGATTATGATGATAAGACTGAAAGGGAAAAGAAAAGACTTAGTGATCATTCAAGTTTATATGCCGACCTGTAATCATTCTGATGAAGAGGTAGAAGAGTGTTATGAGAAGATACAGTAGAACAACTCATTGAGAAAGAGGAAAAGAATGCATGTATTGTTGTAATGGGTGATTGGAAGGCGGTTGTTGGTGAAGGATCAGATGGTAAGACCATTGGTAAATTTGGATTGGGAAACAGAAATGAGAGGGGAGAAAGGTTGATTGAATTCTGTAATGAAAATTGCATGGTGGTTGGAAACACTTTGTTTGACAACCACAAAAGGAGAAGGTATACTTGGATATCTCGATTAGATGACAAGAAATATCAAATTGATTATATAATGATACAACACGGTAGAGAAACTGCCTAAAGAATGCTAAATGTTACCCAGGAGCAGACATTTATTCTGACCATATATTAGTTGTAGCAGAGGTAATGATTAAATTGAAAATAGTATGGAAAGGAAAGAAGAGAGAAGAAATTAATATTGAGAAACTGAAAGATAAAGACAAGTGTAGAGAACTAGAGGATGAGTATTGTAACAATAATACATTAGGAAATGAAACAGAAAATGTAGAAAGGAGATGGGAAACTTTTAAAAATGGGATAAAAGAAGCAGCTAAGAAAACGCTTGGAGTCAAGGAGAGGAAAAGGGCAAAGAAGGAATGGATAACATCAGAAATGATAAGTAAAATGGAGGAACGCAGGAAATGGAAAACAGTAAATACAGAAGAAGGAAAGCGTAACTACAGGAAGTTAAATAATGAATTAAGAAGAGAAACAGAAAAAGCAAAGAAGAAATGGTTGACAGAAAAGTGTGATGAGATAGAGCAACTGGAGAAAGAAGGGAAATATGACTTGATGTACAAAGAAGCAACAAATATAGTATTCAGAGAAAAGAGAAGGAACAACAGCAATAAGGAAATAGAGGCTACAGATGGCACAATGATATCTGAACCCCAAGAAATAATGAAAAGATGGGAAGAATACATAGAAGGGCTATATGATCGGGACAATTGACCAAATGAAGAAGAACTTAAATTAGAGGAGGAAGATATGGTTAAAGAGGATGATAAAGGGGAAACCATACTGAGAAGAGAGATCGAAGCATCACTGAATGAGATGAAAAATAGAAAAGCAATGGGAATAGATGAGATTCCTGTTGAAATGTTAAAAGCGTTAAATAATGAAGGAAGAAAGGAGTTGATTGGATTATGTAATCAAATATACATGACAGGAAAATGGCCAAAGGACTTTAGTGAAATCATCTTAATCCCTATGGAAAAGAAAAAGAACAGCAAAAAATGTGAAGAACATAGGACATTGAGTCTAATTTCACATGCAGCCAAAGTCTTTCTGCGGACACTCAACAGAAGGATATATGGAAAGCTGAATAACTTTATAGGTGAAGAACAGTTTGGTTTCAGGAGAGGAGTTGGAACAAGAGATGCCATTGGACTTCTGAGAGTGATAGGAGGGAGGTACATAGAGAAAAACAGGAAGGTTTATGCTGTATTTATTGACCTTGAGAAGGCTTTTGACTGTGTCAGGTGGGACAAATTGATGACAATCCTGAAGAAACATGGAGTTGATTGGAGGGATAGAAGGCTAATAAAGAATTTGTATTTAAACCAGAGAGCAAGAGTGAGAATAGGAGATGAGTTGAGTGAAGAAATTGAATTAGGAAGAGGTGTAAGACAGGGCTGTTCTTTATCACCGACACTGTTCAACATCTATCTCGAAGAAATAATCAATGAAAGTTTTAATGGAAATAGTGGAGTTTGTGTTGGAGGTAGGAGAGTAGAATGTATAAGATTTGCAGATGATATGGTTGTGATGGGAAAAAGCGAACGTGAAGTGATACAAATGTTAGATAAACTCAGCATGAAACAAGAAGAATATGGAATGAGAATTAATAAGAAGAAGACCAAAAGTATGATAATTGGAGGAAAAGGTAGAAGTTGTCATATTAGTATAGGAGGAGAAGAAATAGAGCAAGTCAGTAACTTCAAGTATTTGGGAAGTACGATCAGAGATGATATGTATTGCACAACGGAAATTAAGAAAAGAATTGCCATAGCAAAAGAAGGCTTTAGGAAAAAATCAAAATTATTTTGTGGACCACTAAACAAAGATTTGAGGAAAAGACTTGCTAAGTGTTACATTTGGAGCATAGCGCTGTATGGCGCAGAGACTTGGACAATGAAAAAGAAAGATGAGAGAAGATTGGAGGCACTAGAGATGTGGGTATGGAGGAGAATAGAATGAGTGAAATGGGAAGACCGGGTAAGGAATGAGGAGGTATTACGAAGAGTTGGAGAAGAACGAAGTATGTTACAAACCATTAGAAGGAGAAAAATGAACTGGATCGGACATTGTTTGAGGAGGGACTGTTTACTGAAAGAAGGTATAGAAGGAATGGTGAAAGGCAAACGGGGAAGAGGAAGGAAAAAATATCAAATGTTGGACAATATCCAAGGAAATAAATATTCAGACATGAAAAACTTGGCGCAGGACAGGCAACAGTGGAAGAGGTTCATCTCATGACAAGACCTGCCATAAGGCAGAACACCTAGATAGATAACATATCCAGTATCATGTACAGCTGTACATGACCTGATGTATAATAAAATAAAATAAAAATGCAATCAGCTACTTGTTAACAATTGACCTTATAAAGGAAAGAGACTCTATTTTATAGAATAAGTAAGCAACCTATACCACACCTGAATTTATCATGTTCTATTAAAGAAATACCAATATATTAAACAAAAATGATATTATGAGCTAAGAAAATGCACAATGTCAGTATATATTTCCTCTCTATCAATGATAAAGACCAAGTAGAAACTGCAAATTATTGTGCTGACATTGCAATTCAATTTGAAACATTAAAATGTATCACATATATGAGGCGTTCAAATTCATACCTTAACATTTTCACTTTCACATTAACAGTTCTTTCAGAACAGATTATTAACTGAAGGAAATGTTGTAATTTGGATTTCACCACAGTGAGGAATTGTCACAGTTTGTACTTAACTTGTGATTTCTGTACACCTAAATCCTAAGGAAAGGTCAACATATGCTCCTTTCCGACTAGACAAAAGAGTGACTGAATGGGTTGCTATATTTCTAGAAAATAGATCTCAGAGAGTTAGAGTAGGTGAAGTTTTGTCTGACCCTGTAATAGTTGAGAGGGGAGTTCCTCAGGGCAGTGTTATCGGACCTTTGTGTTTTCTTATATATATAAATGATATGAGTAAAGGAGTGGAATCGGAGGTAAGGCTTTTTGCAGATGATGTTATTCTCTATAGAGTGATAAATAAGTTACAAGATTGTGAGCAACTGCAACGTGATCTCGAAAATGTTGTGAGATGGACAGCAGGCAATGGTATGTTGATAAACGGGGTTAAAAGTCAGGTTGTGAGTTTCACAAATAGGAAAAGTCCTCTCAGTTTTAATTACTGCGTTGATGGGGTGAAAGTTCCTTTTGGGGATCATTGTAAGTATCTAGGTGTTAATATAAGGAAAGATCTTCATTGGGGTAATCACATAAATGGGATTGTAAATAAAGGGTACCGATCTCTGCACATGGTTATGAGGTGTTTAGGGGTTGTAGTAAGGATGTAAAGGAGAGGGCATATAAGTCTCTGGTAAGACCCCAACTAGAGTATGGTTCCAGTGTATGGGACCCTCACCAGGATTACCTGATTCAAGAACTGGAAAAAATCCAAAGAAAAGCAGCTCGATTTGTTCTGAGTGATTTCCGACAAAAGAGTAGCGTTACAAAAATGTTGCAATGTTTGGGTTGGGAAGAATTGAGAGAAAGAAGAAGAGCTGCTCGACTAAGTGGTATGTTCCGAGCTGTCAGCGGAGAGATGGCGTGGAATGACATTAGTAGACGAATAAGTTTGAAAGGCGTTTATAAAAGTAGGAAAGATCACAATATGAAGATAAAGTTGGAATTCAAGAGGACAAATTGGGGCAAATATTCATTTATAGGAAGTGTAGTTAGGGATTGGAATAACTTACCAAGGGAGACGTTCAATAAATTTCCAATTTCTTTGAAATCATTTAGGAAAAGGCTAGGAAAGCAACAGATAGGGAATCTGCCACCTGGGCGACTGCCCTAAATGCTGATCAGTATTGATTGATTGATTGATTGATTGATTGATTGATTGATTGATTGATTGATTGATTGATTGATTGATTGATTGATTGATTGATGTCTAAAGGAGGATTTCAATGCAGAGATTCCCTTAATGTGTATAACTCAGAGATTTTCGACTGGCAGCCTGTGAGGCCACATTCTGCAGCTTATGAAAGCCTTTTGAAATAATCTAAAGAAATTATATAAAAAGTATTTCATATCTCGTTCAATTTTTAAAAATTAAAAATAAAACATTTTCATACCCCTTATAGATCTGAGTGACAACTAATTCACTCTTTAATATTATTTCTTGATTTTATGTATTCACTTGATCTAAATAGAGTATATTTATATAGTTTTTAAATTTTAAATACACACTTTGAAGGGAAATGAGCCCTCACAGAAGTCAGTGTTAGGTCTTAAACCATTATAAAAATGGCTACGGGATTCATTGCAAATATTGAACTCCATGCCAACCTCAGCTGTGGAAATTTCATACAACCAATGAATACTGAAAAATACTTCCATTTCCATTGGTGTAGAAGGCATTTCAGTTCTTCTCTTGTTTCCTAGTACTGGCTGGTACAAAGTTCTCCACTCTCAAAGAACTTTTCACCGAGCTCGATAGCTGCAGTCGCTTAAGTGCGGCCAGTATCCAATAATTGGGAGATAGAGGGTTCGAACCCCACGATCGGCAGCCCTGAATATGGTTTTCCGTGGTTTCCCATTTTCACACCAGGAAAATGCTGGGGCTGTACCTTAATTAAGGCCACGGCCGCTTCCTTCCCAGTCCTAGCCCATTCCTGTCCCATCGTCGCCATAAGACCTATCTGTGTCGGTGTGACGTAAAGCCAATAGCAAAAAAGAAAAACCGAAATTTTCAGTGAAGTACTCCTGGAAGTACATGGATTTTAGGCTCTTGCAGCTGAATATCCACAAGGAAGATCTTTGGATTTGGACCAGGAAAGGTATCACTTTTTTTTTGGAGGCTATCCAGTGAAAAATATCCAAACTTAAGATAATATGGTCTAAAAATGACTTCAGTGTTTAGCAGCATGTACATACATAAAAGTGTTGTTTTGTCTGCAAAATTCATTAAAAATCTGTACAGAAGTCGACTTACAGGTTCTTCCTTGCTGCATCTTATGATATTAGCAACAACAGGTGGACATTCATTTGTTGGTAGATGCAGATCATCGAAACACAGTAATCCCACTAAATTTTTCTTTGTTGAGTTTTGTTTTGACTATATTATTAATATCAGTTTTTCTTTAGTTTATTATTTTCCATAGTGCTCTTCTCCAAAATTCATATGTCCTGGGTAAAAAGGTTTTTGCTTATTTTTAATTTCACTCTTTTATGCAATTATAAAAGTGTTTTCAGCAATTAAAATTATTAAACCTTATTTTCTTATGAACTATGCATATTATTTCATACTGTTACCTCTGTTCTATCTGCAGAAATTTATGAAAATTTTGCCTATTATTAAAATGAGGCCTGCGATCATGCCTAAAGTTTTCAGTGTGGCCCTTGAGCCCTTACAAGTTAGAAACCACTGGTATAACTCATATTCAGAAAGAAGTGGAAATATTAGGGTTTGAATTTGACATCTTGTGTATATCCTGATTACAGTAGACTCTTGATTATCCTTGGTAAACAATGAGACTGAGCAAGTGGCCACGCGATTTGGGTCCCGTAGCTGACAGCTTGTGCACGGGAGATAGTGGGTTCGAACCCTACTGTCAGCAGCTCTGAAGATGGTTTCTGTGGTTTCCCATTTTCCACACCAGGCAAATGTACCTTAATTAAGACCATGAGCACTTCCTTCCCACTCCCAGCTCTTTCCTATCTCATTGTTGCCATAAGACCTATTTGTGTCAGTGTGACATAAAGCATATTGTAAAAAAAAAAAAAAAAAATTAGAAAGGAAGAAATGTTTAATAAATTTCCAATTTCTTTGAAATAATTTAAGAAAATGCTAGGAAAACAACAGATAGGGAATCTGCTACCTGGGCGACTGCCCTAAATGCATATCAGTACTGATTGCAGAGAGGCTGCCAGGATCAGATTTTCAGTATGCGCCAGGTAATTGAAAAATGCTACAAGAGGAATAGGCAGTTGTGTTTATGTTTCGTAGATCTAGAGAAAGCATATGACAGGGTACTGAGGGAAAAGGTGTTTGCTATATTGGCGGACTATGGAATTAAAGGTAGATTATTAGAATCAATCAAAGGCATTTATATTGACAATTGGGCTTCAGTGAGAATTGATGGTAGAATGAGTTCTTGGTTCAGGGTACTTACAGGGGTTAGGCAAGGCTGTAATCTTTCACCTTTGCTGTTCGTAGTATACATGGATCATCTGCTGAAAGGTATAAAATGGCAGGGAGGGATTCAATTAGGTGGAAATGTAGTAAGCAGTCTGGCCTATGCTGACGACTTGGTCTTAATGGCAGATTGTGCCGAAAGTCTGCAGTCTAATATCTTGGAACTTCAAAATAGGTGTAATGAGTATGGTATGAAAATTAACCTCTCGAAGACTAAATTGATGTTAGTAGGTAAGAAATTCAACAGAATTGAATGTCAGATTGGTGATACAAAGCTAGAACAGGTCGATAATTTCAAGTATTTAGGTTGTGTGTTCTCCCAGGATGGTAATATAGTAAGTGAGATTGAATCAAGGTGTTGTAAAGCTAATGCAGTGAGCTCGCAGTTGCGATCAACAGTATTCTGTAAGAAGGAAGTCAGCTCCCAGACGAAACTATCTTTACATTGGTCTGTTTTCAGACCAACTTTGCTTTACGGGAGCAAAAGCTGGGTGGACTCAGGATATCTTATTCATAAGTTAGAAGTAACAGACATGAAAGTAGCGAGAATGATTGCTGGTACAAACAGGTGGGAACAATGGCAGGAGGGTACTCAGAATGAGGAGATAAAGGCTAATTTAGGAATGAACTCGATGGATGAAGCTGTATGCATAAACCGGCTTCGGTGGTGGGGTCATGTGAGGCAAATGGAGGAGGATAGGTTACCTAAGAAAATAATGGACTCTGTTATGGAGGGTAAGAGAAGTAGAGGTAGACCAAGACGACGATGGTTAGACTCACATTCTAACAATTTAAAGATAAGAGGTACAGAACTAAATGAGGCCACAACACTAGTTGCAGATCGAGGATTGTGGCGACGTTTAGTAAATTCACAGAGGCTTGCAGACTGAACGCTGAAAGGCATAACAGTCTATAATGATAATGTATGTAATGTATGTGTATGTATGAGTAATGCCATTAACTGACTGTGTGAAGAGAAACTGTGAATACTGTGCATACATTAGATGACCATAAGTAGCGTAGACCTGCTGTAACTTTCTTTTAATTCAAACTGATAGTATAAATGTCTTTTCAAATCAAATGGATTAACTTTATAGAATTTTAGTACAGCAAATGCCTTCTAAAATATTATTTTCTGCTCATTTTTGGTTTATCTATGGTTTTCAATTATCCATGGTTTTTCAACCCCTGATTACCATGGATAATCATGAGGGCAGAAAATTGCAGGAGTTTGGTGCATCATATGACCTTGAGAGATGGCCCATTCTTTAGATGTATGTTCAGTCCTCATAGATGGCCTCAGCATCACTGAATAGGAGTACTAGGAAAATGAGGAGTGAGGTAGTTTCCCGCTGCTTTCCTCACTAAGTCAGAAGTTGATATTACTTATCAATCTGCCAAGCACACTGAAATGCATGCACACTCAACCCTATAAGCAACATTTTTACATCATTTTTTTATTTATTGCAAGTTGCTTTGCGTCTTATGGCGACGACGGGACAGGAAAGGGCTAGGAATGGGAAGGAAGTGGCCATGGTCTTAATTAAGGTACAGCTCCAGCATTTGCCTGGTGTGAAAATGGGAAATCACGGGAAACCATTTTCAGGGCTGCCGACAGTGGGGTTCGAACCCACTATCTCCCGAATACTGGGTAATGGCCGCACTTATGCAACTGCAGCTATCAAGCTCGGTTTTACATCATTCATAGCATGGGCTGGCTGTATAAGGAATGGCATTACTAGCATTGCTCATACATCAATGATTTTCATATTGTTAAAGCCAAGGATAAGACAGAGACAGATCAATGAAAGTAACAAAATTGCTCTAGCCTATACCAGAAGACATAGTGCACTGTAAACAAACAGGTCCCACCAGCAAAGGCATATTCTTTAGATGTTGTCTGTTAGGTCATCAGCCCAGAGGCTGGTTGGATCCTCAAATAGCACCACCAAAGGTTATGCGGTCATAAGAAAACCCCAAAAACCAACGGCAGCACCAAAATGAGGCGTACTAGGCAAGATGAGGAGTGAGGTAGTTTGCCATTGCTTTCCTCACTGGGTCAGAAAGTACTATTGCAGCACGACTGACCCTATGAGCAGCACCTTTCATAACACTCAGATGCACTAGTCATGCTCTGAATGTCATTACTCAGCACTACCCATACCCCAGCAACTTCCATATTGTCACAGTCATCAAGGTTGGAAAGTGGAGCTATGGTACTGATCTCCACAGACTGCCACCAAGCAAAAAAGGTGCTGAATACGACCAACGTCATCACCCAGTTCCCACCTCCTTTTGACAAGATGAAAGTGGAGGATGTTCTTATCAGAATCAGTCAGCATGATACCAAACTTCTAACGCAAGAGTGGAGAGTGCTGAATGACACTTCAATCGACAAAACGGGAAGGACAGTCGTTTTGGCCCTTGGTGAAAGAAACTTTGAAGAGCTCAAAAAGAGAAGCCTTAAGGCTAAGCTCGGACTTGGGCAGATCAAGTTTCAGGTCATCAAGGGAAAAACGAAACCCAATGTTGATAAAGATGGTGCTGAAGGTCCTTCAGGCCAATCTTCAGCATAAAAAGCAGCTGTGGCCAATTTTGCCAGGAAGTTCAAGTCCGGGGCTATTGATGTGGCCTCTATTCAAGAGCCTTGGGTAGTCAAGGGCAGAGTAGCAGGACTGGTGGGATCTGGATGTAAGGTGATGTATGATACATCGGAAATACCCATAACATGTCTTCTTGTGAACAGGAAATTAAAATGTCTTATGTTGCAGGAACACTGTTCACGGGACCTAACCGTGGCCAAGATTAAACTTGGAAATTGGGAGGGACCTAGAGAAATAACCATAGGCTCTGCATTCCTCCCATATGACTCAACTAATCTGCCCCCACCAGAAGAAGTTGGGAACCTAATTTGCAATGCAAAGAGGAAAGGTGAACACCTAGTCCTTGGAGCAGATGCAAATTCACACCACACGGCATAGGGCAGCACAAACTGCAATGCAATAGGTGAGTCTTTACTAGAGTTCATTATTGGAACTGAGTTGATCATACTAAACCTACGAAACAAACCTATATTTATAAATAAAAATTGTAGGGAGGTAATAGACATTACACTACACACTATGCATATTGCAAACTTTATCGAAGACTGGAAGGTGCTTGAGGAACCATCACTGGCAGACCACCAGCACATCCAATTTGCAGTAGATGTGAGACTATGTGGGATTGAGATGTACAGAGATCCAAAAAGAACTAACTGGGATAGATACAGAGAAGTTCTAGGGAAGGCTGTACAAAAAATTCCAACTAACATGAGAGGAGAGAAAGAATTGGATGAGGCAGTGGAACTATTAGAAGAGGCCATTATAGACTCATTCCACGAAAACTGTCCTCTCAAAGAAAAGAAAAACTCCAAAAATGTAAGGTGGTGAAACAACAAACTAGCCAAAATGAAAAAAAAGAGGTTAGAATATTGTATAGAATATCATCTAGAAATGGTAGGCCTATATGGGTCATACAACCTAGAGATATGGAGAGCAAAAAAAGAAAATCTTGGAGACTGTTCTGTGAGAAAGGGGAATCACACACTGAAACAGCAAGTCTCCAGAAGGTTCTGAAAGCAACCCATATAAATTAAGTGGGGACACTGGAGAAACCAGATGGGTCATTTACTCAGACGGTGAAGGACATGCTTGGAGATACTAATGGCGTGTCACTTTCCTGAGGCTGAGGAGATGACAGAAGAAGAAATGGTTGGAACAGAGACCAGAGCTCGAAGAGCAGACTGGAACTGTGCCAACAGAATAATAAAACATAACCACGTAAAATGGGCAATCGACACGTTTCATCCTATAAAGGCTCTGGCGCCACATGAGATAGTTCTGATACTCCTACAGGAAGCGAGATACTCACCAATGCCCTGACGGACCTCTTCAGAGCTAGTCTACCTTTAGGGTATGTGCCGAAATCATGGTCTTATGCTAAAGTAGTATTCATACCCAAGCCTGGAAGGGCGAATTATGCCCAAGCCAAAGCATACAGACCATTATGTTTAACCTCCTTCATGTTGAAAGCAATGGAGAAAATTCTGGATAAATAAATCAGAAGAACGGTGCAACTGAACTCAGTGTTACATGAAAATCAGTTTGCATATAGGCCAGGCAGATCCACTGAAGCAGCATGCCACCAATTGGTTTGTAAACTAGAGGAAATCCTAGAATATAAAGAAATTGCACTGGCAGAATTTCTAGATATAGAAGGAGCCTTCAGCAATACAACCTATGACTCCATGATCAAAGCATTGGAAAAGAGCAAGGTGAGTAAAACCGTCGTCAAATGGATTAAATCCATGTTAGACGGAAGGAAAATAAAAGCGACCCTGTATGAAGAAACGCTGACGGTTAGGGCCACCCGAGGCTGTGCTCAGGTAAGAGTTCTTTCTCCTCTGCTATGGAACCTCGTGGTGAACAAAATCATAGCCATGCTCAACGAACAGGGTTTTTATACACAAGGATACGCAGATGACCTAGTGATTGTGGTATGAGGTAAGGTGATGAGTGTTATCCAGGACATCATGCATAGATCACTTAACCTTGTGGAGAACTGGTGTCGGGAAGAACAACTGTCAGTCAACCCGAACAAGATAACTCTGGTCCTTTTTACAAGAAGGAGAAAATTAGAGGGAAAGAGATCACTAAAGCTCTTTGGACAAGAAATATATATGGAAGAACAGCCACTGCACCTAGGTGTAGTGTTAGATAAATATCTAACCTGGAATCCACATACAGAAAGGAACATAACCCAGGCTAAGAACCTGCTGTATGCATGTAAGAGAGTCGTCGGGAAGACATGGGGCCTAAAATCATCAGTGGTAATGTGGATATACACAATTATTATTAGACCGTTGATGACTTATGCTGCAATCATCTGGTGGAAGAAAGTAAGTCAAGGAAAAGTCGGCAGTAGCCTACAGAGAATGGCATGCACAGCCATAACTGGGGCTATGGGAACTACGCCGACAGAAGCCTTGAATACTTTACTAGACCTCCCATCACTATGCAATTTCATAAGAGGACAGGCTAGAATGAGTTCATATAGATTGGCACAATCATAGTGTTGGAATGCACAAAGACCCAATCTAGGACACTGTAGAATTAACATAGTAATAACAGAGGAAGTTATACATATCCCTTCTGATTATATGATACCAAAGTACAACATTGAAAAACCATTTCGTGAAATTAATAACTGGTTCGATACAAGGCAGTTCGGTTTTATGAAAGGTTATTCCACTGAAGCTTAACTTGTAGGATTCCAGCAAGATATAGCAGATATCTTGGATTCTGGAGGTCAAATGGACTGTTTTCGCGATTGACCTGTCTAAAGCATTTGATAGGGTGGATCATGGGAGATTACTGGCAAAAATGAGTGCAATTGGACTAGACAAAAGAGTGACTGAATGGGCTGCTATATTTCGAGAAAATAGATCTCAGAGAATTAGAGTAGGTGAAGCTTTATCTGACCCTGTAATAATTAAGAGGGGAATTCCTCAAGGCAGTATTATCAGATCTTTATGTTTTCTTATATATATAAATGATATGAGTAAAGGAGTGGAATCGGAGGTAAGGCTTTTTGCGGATGATGTTATTCTCTATAGAGTAATAAATAAGTTACAAGATTGTGAGCAAATGCAGCGTGACCTCGAAAATGTTGTGAGATGGACAGCAGGCAATGGTATGTTGATAAGCGGGGTTAAAAGTCAGGTTGTGAGTTTCACAAATAGGAAAAGTCCTCTCAGTTTTAATGACTGCGTTGATGGGGTGAAAGTTCCTTTTGGGGATCATTGTAAGTATCTAGGTGTTAATATAAAGAAAGATCTTCATTGGGGTAATCACATAAATGGGATTGCAAAATAAAGGGTACAGATCTCTGCACATGCTTATGAGGGTGTTTAGGGGTTGTAGTAAGGATGTAAAGGAGAGGGCATATAAGTCTCTGGTAAGACCCCAACTAGAGTATGGTTCCAGTGTATGGGACCCTCATCAGGATTACCTGATTCAAGAACTGGAAAAAATCCAAAGAAAAGCAGCTCGATTTGTTCTGGGTGATTTCCGACAAAAGAGTAGCGTTACAAAAATGTTGCAAAGTTTGGGTTGGGAGGAATTGAGAGAAAGAAGAAGAGCTGCTCGACTAAGTGGTATGTTCCGAGCTGTCAGCAGAGAGATGGCGTGGAATAGCATTAGTAGACGAATAAGTTTGAGTGGCGTTTATAAAAGTAGGAAAGATCACAATATGAAGATAAAGTTGGAATTCAAGAGGACAAATTGGGGCAAATATTCATTTACAGGAAGTGTAGTTAGGGATTGGAATAACTTACCAAGGGAGACGTTCAATAAATTTCCAATTTCTTTGAAATCATTTAGGAAAAGGCTAGGAAAACAACAGATAGGGAATCTGCCATTTGGGCGACTGCCCTAAATGTAGATCAGTATTGATTGACTGATTTGAGACCCAGCTAATAAAAAAAGAAGGCTGGGATATCAACAAGTGGAATACTGATAGAGAAGATATAGTGTGGTAGACAGATGGCTCAAAGACTGAGGATGGCACAGGAGGAGGGATCAACAGGGGAAGACCTGAGAGATCAATCCTGATGAGCCTGGGCAGACACACTACAATCTTTCAAGTTGAAGTGATAGCTATCACAACATATCTTGAAGAAAATCTGAAAATGAACTATAGGAATAAGAACATTTT